>NC_041368.1:1464544-1559544 GCF_900634415.1 Cottoperca gobio | reverse complement strand
CAGCAAGTGTTTAAAAACTGTCTTGCTGCGTGTGGAGGGGTTGGCATGTACTTGGCTGTTTACGATGGAAGTGTATTTGTGTGGAAAGGAGGGGAGATGAGGGTAGGCAAAATGAGAAGGGTGCTTTGACAGCAAGCTTGCTCAGTATGGGTGTATGCAGCTGTCTTGTGCTTATTTGTTTTACACTGTAAAATGGAACATTGTCAAGTTTTTTGGCATGACGTAGCACAACACTGGATATGAGCTGACATCTATGAGCTTATTGCCCAATGCTTAAAACAAATCATTTAAAAAGAGAATGAAACATATGGTTAGCCTGCTACGCTTGAGGTTCAGCCAAAGATATTGCACTAATGTTTACCTGAGCAGAGTATGAAGTAACTGTCCTTCTGTGTGTGTTGTAATCCAAGCTTCTCTGTTCTTTGGTTACATAGCCACACGTATATGTTAGTGCATGAGAGTCTCTCTATGTGTGACCCACTGGCTAGCTAATGGCCACGGCTCTGCTCTGCGGCTCATAATGCTGTGACCGCTGATAACGTTGTGCCGACTGATGCCATTGTGGAAGTGTAACGACCACCCTCCTGTTCCCCCTCAGGTTAACACCGCCACTGCTAGCACCGTTAGCTGCCAGCAGCCAGCTCAGCCGTCGCCATGTTGCGAGTAGTGTGGAGTTTGGTGGAGTTAAGTGATGTAATTTTCTGAACTCACCGGACGGTTCTAGTATTGCACGTTATACTTTTCTAGTACCGTTAAAAATGGTACATTTTATTAGTAGGCTATCGTTCTTTAAGAATGACCGTGTTTTAATTAGAGCCATATATTTATAGGTTGCACCAATATGCAACAGCAAAGCAGTGTGTGTGCAGTGGTGCTCTGCTTCCACTCGCTGCAGACATAGTGACCGTGTTTTTCTCTCATGCACGCTGTAAATACAAGTGCTCGTGCCACCCCTCCACGGCTTGATGACAAAACAGACTCACTGAGCAAAACATGGCACTAAAGCACGTTAGCCGAGGAGTTGCGCCCGCCTATACTTATGAAGGTAATACATTAATAACCCAGAGGCTCCGTGGTCTGAACAAAGACGGCAAACTCTTCATTGCTCCTGTCTTGTATTACAGCCTCACTCTTTCCGTTCTTACCTTTCACAATAAAAGCCCTCGGCATATATGCTGCATCACTGCTTACCAGGGGGAACATAAAACACTCAGAGACTTTCGCTAAGATGCAACACAACTAAATAGCTGACAGTGCTGTTGTGAAGGATGTATCAGCAGCAGTGTGACAAGTGAAGGTGGACAGATGTGAACCTGTAAACAGCTGATCTTTCTCCAGACCTGGTGGGATATTCAAATGTATTAACACACTATGGTACAATAGTTCCTTCTTTGTACATCCTCTACTGCCTTACATTGACGTTGTCTAAATATTTGCAGTTTGTTTTTTGAATTATACAAAATATAAAAAGAAGAAGAATTTTAAGTTCCATTACCTGCCATCTATTATCCCATTACTTTCCCTGATGTTAGGTTTTTGCTGTGGTGTTGTTTCAGTATTGGTATTGAGATACTTAGCAGGTATGGTAACAAAGTCATCATTTTGGTATTGTCTTTACCCACTTTATTCATTATATCCACATTACTGATGATTATCTATAAAACATGTTATTTTGTTAATATTTTGTCAAAGCACGAATGGTTAACTCTAAAATATTGTTGCATAATTGATATCCACTTATATGGCCAACAATATTGTGATATTTGATTTCCTCCACATTGCCCAGCCCTAGTGCGTAGCCATTGCCTCTGCTCTGAATTTACAATTGAGAACATTTAACATTTAAAAAATGTACTGTTTTAGGTAGCTTGAAATGTTCTTGAATTAGTTGAGATGTATTGGTAATTAACAGCAGGAAGTGTCATGCTTTCCAGCCTCTCACAGTCGTAATCTCAACTAAAACTAGATCAAACTATTTCAGTCCAGTATTTATTAGAGGAAAGACATTTACTGGAACCCTCTGGCCCACCAGACCATTAAAGCAAGCTTTGACATGCTTTTGAACAACAAATATCAATTGGGGTTATTTTACCCAAGGTCATTTGGACACAGCCTCTGCAGTCTTTACCTAAGACTGTACACACAGAACTTGGTGCAGCTTCAGATAATGAGACTTGGAAACATCACTCATCTGAAAACTCCAAACTGTTTGAAGTCTTCAATTAGGGTGTGATGTTTTGCCAGAGAAGAGTGTAACTACAAATCTTTGTGCAATACGGTAGCTCCACCAATTAAATATACAAGGTTATTTTATTTTTGCCAAACCGTGCTCTTTCACATCATTTTCTGGCTTGTCGTGTCACTCTGTGTGTGGGTGGGTGGAACGGGGAGCCTAATGGGTCACGCTGCGAGTTTCCTGGCAATTAGCCCGTCATTCATAGATTGATTTGTCTGTAAAATGGAGGTCATGTTGTGAGGCGTCGGGACGTCTCGGCCCTGAGCCTGGAGCGGGAGCACATAGCGTGGTCTTCTGCTGTTCGTGGTCTCCACTTGAACTTATACGCTTTGGCAGCCACAGTTATTCTTTTGATGGGTTATTAGCTGTCTGCCTCTCATCCCCTGGTGTGTATGTGTCTGCATGTGTTCATCTGAAATATCTTGTTACTTCCCTTCTCCCCTTGTTACACCGAAACACAAATGTAGCTGCTTGATGTACAGTAGAGAAAAAAGAAGCTTCTTTCCATATAGCACAACGTTTATCTTTAATCTCCTGTCAGCGGTCTACCATATAAATCACCAGCTAAATGTCTTGATATTCTAAAGATCCAACACAAAGTATATTTCCTTTGCAAAAGGGAGTGACACTGTTTGATCACGTCCAATATTCCTGAAATAGAATGAAAAATGTACCAATCATCAAATATCACCTTTGGGAATGAAAAAATGTTTCCTTTAATATTTGTTTAAGCCTTGAAGTATTAGATCTACCATTATCTCTGGTAAAATCATTATGAATCCTTGTCAGTGTCCTCCTAATTCTCACTTTAAAGACAAGTGAGACGTCAAATTAAGGGGCAAAGCAAGCAATGTTGTGTTGTTTGTGGCTTCAGATGGAGTGCTGAGAAATTACTGAAGTGTTAAGATCCTGATTGGCAGCAGCCGCTGTTTCTTTATGAAACAAGCATCTGGTGAAATGTTGGACTTGAAACACAAGAAACCAGATGAATCAGACAAGAAACCATCCAACTGAGCCGAGGCTGCCAATGTCTAACCAGTGCACACACGATCTGCAAATCCCTCCCCAGACCTTGCTACACTTCTCCCTCTCCTGCTAATTTCAAATTAATTACTCACACTCGTGGCATATGGTGATCGAGTGTTTTTCCATTTTCACCTCTAAACGTGCACTTGCCACTGTTTAGATGAGACATCTAGGTATATCAGCCCTCACCTGATTAATGTTCCGGGCCACTGCAGTATGCAGATAGCAGAGAGAAATACCTGCATGCTGGATCTGGTATACAGTCTAAGATACAACAAGATGAGCAGACCCACTTTCACATGATGGATCATGGCTGTCCTGCAGTCAATGGATCTACCTGCAGAACATATCACGCCTGCCGTCACTTTCTCCCAGTGATTGTGGAAATACAAATCTGTGGCACAAGGTGGAGCCTGGGCCCCGGACGCCCCAGGGCTGGGATTTGCTGGAAGTTATCAGAGCCTGTCCGTAGTAATTCAGATTGATGAAAGATAAGGAAAACTGATTGTACAGGATGATGGACAGCTGTATCACAAATAAATCTGGCTATCTCCGACCCAGACAAATTGACAATTGTGAGCATAGAGCGACTTCTATATCAGACTCTGGTAGTTATTCTGCCTTCGTCACGCATGTTAGTGAGATGTCAACTGAGAGCTGAAACTCCCAGTGCTCCGCCATGCAAGCAAGGATATGTGTGAAATGATGTGAAAATTTCAAGACCAAATAAGAAAATTGATATAGGTCTGAACATCACAGAGGTCTGCTCAATCTTATGAATATGCCTGCAAAACCACTGCAGTGGTTCTGAAACGTGTTTGCAGGCAACATGATATATCAGAACGAAGGCAAACTGTGCACAACTTAATTATTACCAAACATTTTTAGTCTTATTCAGAATTGTGAATTTTGTGTGAATGTTCTGTTTCAGTATTTGTTGTGCCGGCCCTGTATAAACGAGCACAAGCTACAGCCCGGTTCAGGAATGATCAACATGTCTTATGATTGAGTACACATTTGCATTACAGTCATTTGTGTTCTTTATTTTTGTTTATTATAAACATATCCAGCAGGGTCCCCATACTCGTTTTTGTGTACCTTTCATATATATATATATATATATATATATATATATATATATATATTTATATATATATTTATGTATATTCCAGATAAAAGAAGAAATATCAAGATGATAATTTGCCTTTAATATTAAGGGTAGTCTTTTTATACATATGATAACAATAACTGATCTCATCCTGTGTAGCCAGAGCTTTTTATTGCTTTTGCCACTGTCATCCACAAACTATTTAAAACACATCAGAGCCAATATGTCACCAGGGATAACACATTAATTACCACCAAGTCCCCATCACCTCAGGCTGTGACTGCACACAATGCAATACAGTAGGATACATTCTTATTATTTATTTATGTTGGTCTGTTCTGTTTTTGATAAAAAAATAAAACTGGTAAAATAATCTACAGATCTAATAGTACTGGTTGTAGATATTTACACTTTTACATGGCATAAGCAAATATGGAAGGATGAGTCCAGTTTATTAGTGTTCGGCACACTCCACTAGTGGTGTGTGTGTGTGTGTGTGTGTGTGTGTGTGTGTGTGTGTGTGTGTGTGTGTGTGTGTGTGTGTGTGTGTGTGTGTGTGTGTGTGTGTGTGTGTGTGTGTGTGTGTGTGTGTGTGTGTGTGTGTGTGAGATTGACAACATTGATTAGACGTCACAGAGATTTTACAGATAATAGCGTCTGTTGTATTCTAAAGAGCAGTTATCGCTGTAATTTCAGTGTACATACATACAGTGTGAAGATGTGTGTTTTGCTTTGTGAGGAAACATCTTGTTGTTTACTTCAGAGTCCTTGCTTGTAAAGTAGACGTCCATTCAAGCAAATCTGAACTCATCGGCTGATAGGGGTCATGAATAATAAGTAGCTGGCACTCGTGTGTGGATGACCCACTGGCTGCCAGTCTACGTGTCTGAAGCTATTAATTGTGTTTATCATCAAGTCAATTATAAATCCTGGCTATACTCATACAATGTCATCATCACGTAGCAACGGCTTATGTACGGCTCTTACTGTATTGACTGAGGTTGACTAGCAAAATAGCAATTATGGATGATTCACATCATTAGACACATTATTCATGAGGTAACACACACACTCTATGTTATTTTTGGCTTTATATGCCATTTACGTTGTATTATAAAGTACATGCCAGTAAATCCTTCTCACAACTGAAGTATTCTGTATGTTCATTACCTCAGGTGATGAGAATCAACACTCCACATGCTATTACGGTCTTTTATAACCATACACATATTTCAAAATAAACTAAAACAACAGGCAACTTATATGTGTGATGGAGTCATTGATGGGGTCTCTGCTCTGTGGCAGTTAAGTAGTAAAGTATTTACACGAGGGACAACATGGAAAGATATTGTTCAACTTTTCTCATGGGGCAGAGAGGGTCAACAGGCTTTTCAGCCATAAAACCAAGGCTATTTCCTCATATCTGTATCATCTTTCATTTCTTTCCTTTTGCAATCTCTGGAGCAATTTCTCCTCCTGTTTGGGTAAGCTGCAATGGTGAACGATGATGCCGTCAGACCTGTCTTGCCCTCTTTTTCGCTGCGAGGCTTAAGGTCGAATTAAACCTCGCTAAGGAGGCCCCCAGAGTGAATCAGATTGCAGTTTCATGTATGTGGCAGATTATAGTCTGCGACAGAGCCCTGTGCTGTGCAGTGGTATCTCTGCTGTCCCATCTCATGTTCTCCACCCTTTGAAGAATGTGTTTTTGCGAATTTATTGTTCATAATGCACCAAGGCCAAACTATCAGCATCTTGTTTTAAAGCCCATTCCATTCAAAAGTTAAAGCCTGAAGTAACTAGATGTTTTAGTTTGCCTCAAGTGCTACCACATACTTCAGAACTCTTTGTGTATCCATCCTTAACTGTACATCTAAATCCACATGCGCTCTGCTGGACTGTAAGGGGATACTTTATGGACTACTGATACACTTAAGGTTTCACAAATGATGGTTGGGTTGAGCTTATTACAGCTGTAAGGTACAGGAACTGAAACTTTTACATAGCTGTGTATAAATAATGCAGCAGATGCAGTATTCTCTTTAATCTGAGATGCATGTCTGGATATAACATGTTTCCCCGCGTAGACTGGACAAGACAGGCGTTAAGTGTTTCCCTCCCTGGATGGATGCCTCTAGAGGAAAAATACAGAACGCTGCTGAATTATGAACAGTGTTCCATCCCCAAACTGACAAACCAGATACTAACTTAAAATCATACTTAAACTAAATGAAGCATAGACAAACAGCAACTGTACAAGTGATCAGCCAAAATGAAAACAAAGGCTTTTGTCTTCTCTGTGAAATTGGATCAAATGCACATGTGCCACATTGGTTTTCGGCCAGGTCTCTCAGGATGGGAACAGTGAGAGTCATGGCAGGATCAGCAGCAATTGTGAAAGTGACAATGACCTCCAAAATATGTGTAGGGAGCTACTGTACAATATACAACACTTAAGAACAACACATATAACACACACAAAAAGCCAGGTTGACAGATAAAGACTGAAAATGTGCATTATGCAAACGTTTTGCTGCAAGTTTCTTGGGCTAAAACATGGAGGGAGCTCCTCTGACGCCACACTCCCGGCAGACCTCAATTTTACAAAATGCTATTGTCATCTGCATTTCAAACGGCTGTGCTGAGGTGCTGAAAAGGACACGGTTTTCTTTTTCAACAAAACAAACCATCATCCACAAACCAACACAGAGCTCATACCTCCATGTGCTGCAGAATAAGGGACCGGCTGTTTCACATTCCTGCCCACCTGCGATTTCCCTCGGAGTTGTTTTGACTGGCAGGTATTTGTACAGACAGACATATCAAATATCTTGGGGAGGTCTTTATCAAAATGGTAGATGTTCTATGATGTGGCAAATCATCCCATTTCACAAAGGAAGCATTATAATCATTTGTCGACACCTGCACATTCTCAATGAAAGGTTCTTTCTTGTTCTCATCATTGACAAGATGAGTGAAAGGATGCTATAGTTTATCTCTATCCCACACCCACCCCACAAGTCAATCATCCACTTGTGTGCTGTCATACCGGCCTGGATCTATTGTGTGACCGATAAAAATAGTGTGTTGTTAATACGGCACTTACATCTTTTCTAAATTGCTTTCCGCAAACAAACATCAATGTAAAGCACGGACAAAACACTTTATGAGACGTCACTTATAGCATGATTTAACAACAGAAAATATGCAAAGCAGGCAGCAAAGTGTAAAAGCAAATCTGTAATATTTTGTACAAAGTGGCATTATGAAATAGGATTCTGCTGGACTCATAAATGTGAGCTACATTGGGGTCTTGACTCTCGAGACATAGTTAGGAGTAATTACAATGTTTGAGGAATTAAAAATATCACCCAAAATTACATCTGTAAACCCTCATTTATTGACGCACTGGCTGAAGATGTTAATGCTGGAATAAATAACATTTTAAGAGTATGATTAAAAACTGCCTAACTGTAACTATAAATATTAAAAAATAAACAACTGACAGATGTAGTTTTATTTAATTTTCTTTCTCTAAATCTATGATGGAGGATTCTTTAACAAACAGGTTTGACATGTAAGGGCGTATTACCACTTACTGTGTGATGTTAATAATTAATATGACGGTAATGTGACGGTCCATCCTGAGTGCCTCAGTACTTTCTCTGTGCAGAACATTTGTTTTTCTCTCTTTACCTCCACAGGTCCATAGTGGGTTAGTTGATGCTCTGTGTGCACAAGAGGACACAGACACTCAACACAATAAGAAAACACTGGATTTACAGCCGGAACGCTCCAAAGCAACTAAAATAAACTGTAAATTCTGCATTAATGCTGCTGTGAATGTACTGATTACATGCAGCCTCACTCTCACCACTGGATGGAGCCTATTTTGGGGGAGTTTGTTTTAGACTGTAAAGAAATGTGCCATTTTATGTTATTTTCTGTGCAATCAATTTTCTATGGCCAGTTATGTTAAGCAGCTCCTCTAAACGTGTAGCTGAAGTGAAGGCAGCCAGCCATATCTGAGGTAGAAAACCCCATATGTGTGTTTATACTTTCAAATGTACTATAATGTTCTTGAACCACAACAGATATTTAGATCTAAAAAGGTAAAATTATATTTCCACTGAATTGCAATAACACACAATGTCAATGACATGATCCATAAAGTTGTTGTATGTTGTGATCTTTGGTGCTGAGCACAGCTCCGCGGCTGCAGTGCTTAAAATAGAAGATTTGAAAAAGCACTTGTGCTCCTGTATGGCTCAATATGTGGAGCATAACCAACAGTGCACTGCCTTATTCAGGGTTGTAATTATCTTTGGTGGCAACAATGCAAAACAGTCAGAAGCAGTAATGGTACTGTAAGGTGATCTTGCAGCTTTAAATAAAGAGCATATTTTATGAACATGAACATGAAAAAGGAGAGCTATTGCCATGCCATAAACTATATGTCCATGTGAGAATGGTTATTGGTGAGATTAATGGGATTTAAACGATTTGGTGAACTATTTCACTTTAGTGTAATAAAAGAGATTGTCCTTTGAGAAATGTCACTAAACTACACTTCTACAGTTCAGTCGTTCAGTCTTCAAGGGTGTATCAATGAGCGATTTGTGTGGTTTAACATCCAGGGGAAAGGTAGCCCACTTTGTACAAATTATAATCTCCTCTGGAATATGTGGTGAAGTAGGTGCAGAACAGTTTACAAAAAGGTCCCAAGCCTTTTTATGAAACTTGCCAGGAGCTGTTCACATCTCCAGGGAGGCTTGGCTATGATTGCTAGTAAAACTAACAACAGACTACTGCAACGATAGAATCGTGAGCGATGACAATTTTTTAGAAATGGTTTCCAGCTAAATTGAACTCTTGATCTGGCCGGGCTTTTGGTTCGCATCACGGACACGAGGTTCCGGGGCCAGATATGGCACCTTTCTGCCAACTCACAGATGAGTTTTATGAGCTGTCAATTCCTTTTGATCCGCTGCTTCTCCAGAACTTATCTGTCCGACAACACAAATGTAACACCATTCTCACTCACTGCTGTGCCAGTGCTCTGTACATCAGTGAACAAGCACACACAGCCATAACTCTCACTTGCAGGTATCATATTTGTAAATATAGATGTATAATCAAATACTCTCATGGACTACTGGAGATGAAGTGTTTATCCGACAGTGGGTTTATTTGTAGCCCGGGTCTTGAGCTGATTAACGCTTCAAATGTACGACTGCAGCATCTGTGTTTGCTACTTTATGTATGAAGAGAGAAGATGCAGGTGGATCCTCTCGTGCTGCTGATTAAACCTTAGATGTTGAATAGAAATGTCTCCAATACCCAAAGCCCAGCAGGCATCTCCTTTGATCAATATACGTCCTGAGATGTCCTCGCACAACTGAGCTCAACCTGTGAAGGTCTTATAGTTTCACTCCGGCAAGAGTTGAGGCTGAAATGGAGAACAGCAATTTCTTTGCCTTGGAGACGAGACGAGATACACACTCTGTTGTACTATACTGCAGTGTAGTCCCCACAGATGTAACATTGGTCAAATTCATGAAGGCTGGAGGTAGATTCAAACACACCAACATGAATCCATCAAAAAATTACAATCCGAAGGTGCTACACAGTTCATAACAATGTGAACATATATTTACCACCTTAATGTCCACAAATCCCACAAAAACAATTATTTCATTATCTGTTGATTTACTTTTCAACTTTTTACTTTTTACACAGACACAGTGAAACTTAGACACATCCTACTTTTAGGAGCTGTGGGCAGCTACTATACAGCGCATAGGGAGCAGTATTTCAACAAATATAAAAAATGCTTTTAAAATATATTGCCTTCAATAGCTTTAACATCTCAACCAACTGCATGTCAGTGGGTCCTGTGTGTGTATCTCAGACCTAAATGTGTGTGTTAATAACATGGAGTCAAAACATTGAATTTTCCCCCAGTGATCAATAAAGTAATTATTATTTTAGTTTCTTCTTCTTCTTCTTCTTCTTCTTCTTCTTCTTCTTCTTCTTCTTCTTCTTCTTCTTCTTCTTCTTCTTCTTCTTCTTCTTCTCCCAGCCTTACCTTTTACAACTATTTTGTAATCCATCCAGTTATAACTGCAAGTCTTATACTGATGTTTTGTTCCATTTCCCAAAATAGACGTAGCTAAAAACTAAACTAAACATGTCTTCTCCACAACTCGTTAAATAAAGTGAATATTTTAAAAAGAAGGTTTCATTTTACCACTGGAATCAGTATGTCGTGAACATATGACGTGCAACTGCTTCACTTTGTGACTGAGCAGGAGCTGGTTCTCTCACAAATCTTATGAAACATTTATTTGTAACACATCAAGAGACACTTTCTAGTCATGAGACAAACTGCATTTGAGGAAAAATAACTCATGGAAAATGAATTATGTGAGACGAGACCTATCATCTAAACGTTGTTCTTCTGATAACATGCTTCAGGCATTGTTGTGAGGATTATTATGAAGTCCTTTGATGTGCCATTTGATGTTTTGAACATGTTTGTTTTATGGCTTCAAATATCCCAAAAAATTTAAAGGGTTAAACCTGTGGTTGTGTTAAGTTCAGTGGCACCTCAGTAAAAACATGCTGTACAGCAGCTTATTATTGCAACAGGGTGAGGATACAATCAGGATGGACCTCCTTAGAATGCACTGTAATGCAGAAATGCTGTAAACATAAGGAGCTGAGGAATGCATTTGAGGATCTGTTCAGGCAATGCTCACGGTGATAGGGATATGGAACACATGAGCTTTACACAAGCCCCTTACACACAACCTGTTCAAGGCGGGAATGTTGCGCTGTTATTCTGCCTCGTTGTTCTGTATAAAGGTACGGACACGGAATGGGGGGGGGGGGGGAAGCGGGCATGGCGGGACTACCAGCACACACTAGACGCAGTTGTCTTAAACATCACGCCAGCATGCTATCTAGCATTATGCCGGCTTTGTTTGCTTCAGTGTAAAAAAGAAAAGCTGGTGTAATGAGTGGTCTTCTTTTTGCAGGATCTCTGTATAAAAGGGGCTTAAAGACGTTGATCAGTTCTGTGCCCACCTCCACTGCTGGCTTACCGGCGCATGAAGAAAGCCCCCCTAGTCTATACCTTTTTTTTGCATCATGTGATCAGCCCTTCTGTTTTCAGCCTTTATAGAAACCACCGATCAAAATATTAAGAACTAATGTTAGCCCATCGATCGGAGCCCCTGACAGTTATAATAATGAAAAGGTCAACAGGTCATTATTGGCCTTTGTGAAATCAAGCTGGAAAAATCATGGACGCAGTAAAATTGGTGTAAGAAATCTTGTAGAGGTAAACATTTGTTTACCATTGACTGTACTTGCAGCCATGTTAATGTGAAGTGGGTTTTTAGAAAAATTAATCCTTTTTTGTTGTATATTTGAAATGATGTACAATACAATATTGTGAATGATAAGCGAATACAAATAAAAAAGAGAGAAAACATATGTATATATTTTTTTATTGAGTTTCATTACATTCATAATTCAAATCTGCTTTTATTTTTTAGAGGCTCCTTAGAGAAACAAAAATGTTCTTCCAATCCCAAACAAAACAGTTCTGATAATTTATATGAGCATTCAAAAGCTGTAAACTGAATTGAAAGTAGAAATGAATCATCTTCAATCATTTTAATATGAATTTGTTTGCCACAGTGGCTTTAATTTCCCTTTGATTCCTCAGACCTGCAGTGAATCTCAAAGTAATATATAATATTTGTTCTGAGACAAATGTCATAGCTCTCTGTGTGAAAGCCACACATTTACAAAGGCAATCATAGATTCATATTCATCCATCCATCCATCGTCTACCGCTTATCCGGGATCGGGTCGCGGGGGCAGCAGCTCCAGTAAGGAACCCCAATCTTCCCTTCTCCGGGCCACATCTTCCAGCTCCGACTGGGGGATCCTGAGGCGTTCCCAGGCCAGTGAGGAGATATAATCTCTCCACCGAGTCCTGGGTCTTCCCCGGGGTCTCCTCCCAGCTGGACGTGCTTGGAACACCTCCCTAGGGAGGCGCCCAGGTGGCATCCTTACTAGATGCCCGTACCACCTCAACTGGCTCCTTTCAACATAAAGGAGCAACGGCTCTACTCCGAGTCTCTCACGGATGGCTGAGCTTCTCACCCTATCTCTAAGGGAGACGCCAGCCACCCGTCTGAGAAAACCCATTTCGGCCGCTTGTACCCGTGATCTCGTTCTTCATGACCCAGCCTTCATGACCATAGGTGAGGGTAGGAACGAACGAGCCTTCTGGCTCAGCTCTCTTTTCGTCACAACGGTGCGGTAAAGTGACTGTAATACCGCCCCCGCTGCTCCGATTCTCCGGCCAATCTCTCGCTCCATTGTCCCCTCACTCCCGAACAAGACCACGAGGTACTTGAACTCCTTCACTTGGGGTAATGGCTCATTCCCTACCCGGAGTAGGCAATCCACCGGTTTCCTGCTGAGAGACATGGCCTCAGATTTGGAGGTGCTGATCCTCATCCCAACCGCTGCACACTCGGCTGCGAACCGATCCAGTGACTGTTGAAGGTCACAGACCGATGATGCCATAAGGACCACATCATCTGCAAAGAGCAGCGATGAGATCCTCAGGTCACCGAACTGCAACCCCTCTCCTCCACGACTAAGCCTCGATATCCTATCCATGAAAATCACGAACAGGATTGGTGATAAAGCGCAGCCCTGGCGGAGGCCAACATTCACGGGAAACGAGTCCGACTTACTGCCGAGTATCCGGACACAACTCTCGCTTTGGGCGTACAGGGATTGGATGGCCCTCAAAAGTGACCCCCTCACCCCATACTCCCGCAGCACCTCCCACAGTATCACCCGGGGGACCCGGTCATACGCCTTCTCCAGATCCACAGAACACATGTAGACCGGATGGGCGTACTTCCAGGCCCCCTCCAGGATCCTTGCAAGAGTAAAGAGTTGGTCTGTTGTTCCACGACCAGGACGGAATCCGCATTGTTCCTCTTCAATCAGAGGTTCGACTACCGGCCGAACCCTCCTTTCCAGTACCTTGGAGTAGACTTTACCAGGGAGGCTGAGAAGTGTGATACCCCTGTAGTTGGCACACACTCTCTGGTCCCCCTTTTTAAATAGAGGAACCACCATCCCGGTCTGCCAACCCCTAGGCACTGTCCCAGACTTCCACGCAATGTTGACGAGGCGTGTCAACCAAGACAGCCCCTCAACACCCAAAGCCTTCAGCATTTCTGGACGGATCTCATCAACCCCTGCAGCTTTGCCACTGTGGAGTTGTTTGACTACCTCAGTGACTTCCATCAGGGAAATTGACGATGATCCCCATCAGTTTCCAGCTCTGCCTCAACCATAGAGGATAGGTTAGTCGGATTCAGGAGTTCCTCAAAGTGCTCCTTCCAGCGGCCGATAACCTTCTCAGTTGAAGTCAGCAGGGTCCCACCCTTGCTGTACACAGCTTGGATGGTTCCTCGCTTCCCCCTCTTGAGGTGCCGGATGGTTTTCCAGAAGCACCTTGGTGCCGACCGAAAGTCCTTCTCCATAGCTTCTCCGAACTTCTCCCACACCCGCTGCTTTGCCTCTGACATGGCAGAAGCTGCCGCCCTTCTAGTCCTTCGATACCCTGCAACTGTTTCCGGAGTCCTCCCGGATAACATAACCCGGAAGGACTCCTTCTTCAGTCGGACGGCTTCCCTGACCACCGGGGTCCACCACGGTGTTCGAGGGTTACCGCCCCTTGAGGCACCTAAGACCTTGAGACCACAGCTCATCACCGCAGCTTCAGCAATAGAGGTTTTGAACATCGCCCACTCAGGTTCAATGCCCCCAACCTCCACAGGGATGGCTGAAAAGCTCCGCCGGATGTGTGAGTTAAAGATCCCCAGGACAGGGGCTTCCTCCAGACGTTCCCAGTTCACCCGCACTACCCGTTTGGGTTTACCAGGTCTGTCCAGAGTCTTCCCCCACCCCTTGATCCAACTCACCACCAGATGGTGATCAGTCGACAGCTCCGCCCCTTTCTTCACCCGAGTGTCCAAAACATAGGGCCTCAGATCAGATGATACGATTACGAAATCGATCATTGACCTTTGGCCTAGGGTGCTCTAGTACCACGTGCACTTATGAGCATCCTTATGTTCGAACATGGTGTTTGTTATGGCCATTCCATGACTAGCACAGAAGTCCAACAACAAACGACCGTTCGGGTTTAGATCAGGGAGGCCCTTCCTCCCAATCACGCCTCTCCAGGTGTCTCCATCGTTTCCCACGTGTGCGTTGAAGTCTCCCAGCAAGACTACGGAGTCCCCTACTGGAGCCCCCTGCAGGGCTCCATTCAGGGTCTCCAAGAAGGCCGAATACTCAGAACTGCGGTTTGGGGCATAGGCACAAACAACAGTCAGAGTTTTCCCCCCCATAACCCGAAGGCGTAGGGAGGCGACCCTCTCGTCCACCGGGATAAACTCTAACGTAGCGGCGCTCAGCCGGGAGCTAGTGAGTATCCCCACCCCGGCCCGACGCCTCACACCTTGGGCAACTCCGGAGAAGAATAGAGTCCAACCCCTATCCAGGAGTACGGTTCCAGAGCCAAGACTGTGCGTGGAGGTAAGCCCCACCAGATCCAACTGGTAGCGATCCACCTCCCGCACTAGTTCCGGCTCCTTCCCCCACAGAGAGGTGACGTTCCACGTCCCCAGAGCCAGCCTCTGCTGCCCGGGTCTGGTCCGTCGAGGTCCCTGACCATCACTGCCACCCGTGTGACAGCGCACCCGACCCCAGCGGTTTTTCCCATGAGTGGTGGGCCCACAGGATGGATGGATGGGAGGCACCACGTAGCTTCTTCGGGCTGTGTCCGACCGGGCTCCGTGGCAAACCCGGCCACCAGGCGCTCGCTGTCGGGCCCTCTCTCTGGGCCTGGCTCCAGACGGGGGGCCCGGGCTTCCTCCGGGCAGGGTCTCTCCTTTCCTTTCCCTTTCTTTCATGAAGTCGCTTTTGAACCATTCTTAGTCTGGCCCCTCACCTGAGACCAATTTGCCTTGGGAGACCCTACCAGGAGCACTAGGCTCCAGACAACACAGCTCTCAGGTTCATAGGGACACACAAACCTCTCCACCACGATAAGGTGATGGTTCCCAGAGAGGATTCATATTGAACACAGTAATTCCCTGCAAAATAAAGTTTCAACGACCAATTAGATAATATTAGATAATGCAAAAAATATATAATATATAAAAATATTTAAGGGTTAGGGTTAGGGTTAAACTATATTTTTGTCTCCTTTCACTTTCCTGCAAGCCCTCATGGCCGACTGCTGAGAGTAACTTTTCCAGAAAAAAATAATTTATTGAATTAATGAATGAATACATTTACAAGAAAAATGTAATCACCTTGTTCCACCTACTAGTGTAAGAAGGTATTGTACACTGCTTTTAGCTGCTGTCTGAGGTAATAGTAGATTAGGACATTTTTTAACATGCAAGATGGTGAAAACGCTACGAATATGACAGTATCTCACAGAGCAGGATATTATAGCCAGTCAGACAAGATACATACAACATAATGTGTGCTTGTGGCTCGAAAGTCTGTGGTTTTCAACAGGGACATATCAGTTTACTGTCACATTGACAGGCCAGCTGCCCTGCAACACGTGACTGGAGCAAACCAAAAGGAAAGTGGCTGCTTAATATTGCAACAGTGCACTATTGTTTTCTGTTCTTGGAGTGGCCGGTAATGGAAAACAAAGGCTCACTTTGTCATACATTTGTTTTCCAATATTGAATGTGCTGAGAAGAAAATTGATTCTATGAAGTTATTTTATAAGGTCATTTTCATTCTGCTTTGACTATGCAGCCGTCAGCCATCAGCCATCAAATACCCATTATTGTCTGTTAGTCAGCCATAGACTGTATATATAGATGTATACGTTTTGCTATATTATTAAAAATAATGCATTATACCATTAATCATATCAAGTTATAAAGCATTATATAATGATTTATAAGGTCACGTTTCAAAATACTTTATAATTGCTGGTCACTCACTGAATTTATTTTGCAAGGATATTATAATTCCCATAGTTGTAATACATTAAAAATATTTTTGTAATGCATTGTAAACATATGCAGTATAATCATTTGAAGCATTCTAAGTGTGTTAATCATTTATTACAAAAACAAATGTCAGTGAGTGACCAGACATTCTGAAGTATTATGATATTTGACCTTGTAATTCATTATAAAATGCTTTATAATGTGCTTTGATTATGGTTTTAAAGATCTATGGACATTTATAAGTGCTTATAACTATGATTGTACAATGCTATAAGCAGATAATAACACATTATTTGTGTTTATAATGCCTTACAGACATGGGTGTCTTAGAAAGTTTTACCATTATTTATAATTATCTTATATTATTCTTATGTATTGATGTTGTTTATACACATATACATATGCTTATTTTTTGTTGGTGGGGACAATGGTTCAAAAATGGGAATTTTGTAGTTAAATTCTTCATTGTACAGTACATAAGAATATATAACTAAGTTGCCAAAAAAACACAAGCCTGTTATTGTTTCCCTAGTTTTTCTGAATTGTGAAGATGGAACATCCAGATATTCAGATATCCAGAATTTACAAAGTTTGTGATAAATGTCAGGTTGTTTCTTCATGCTAAATAGATTTGGGGTTTACATTTCAATTAAGTTACTTTATTTCAGGGGTTTGCCAAAGGCAGGTCATTTTTTACCCTCCAGCGATGCTGTTTGAGTCTGACATGTAAATGATTTTCAATGTGTAGGATGAAATAATGTATTTACCTTATATTGTGCAGGTTCATAATACATGTCATTCTGCAACCTCAAAAAACTATAAATAACTGAATTTAAAAAATAGGGCATTGACATAACCATGTAATCATGTAAGTGAACATCTAAAAACAAGAAGTTTCTCGTTTTAACTGAGCAGAATTTCCTTTCTGTCATGGTTTCAGAACTACACAGATTTTAAGTATGATAAATGTATCTGGGCTTCTGAATACTAAACAGGAAACAATCATTAGAATAAACACAAAAGTGCCTATTACCCAAAAGACAGACAAATAAAGAGTAACTTTCTTTCTTCTCTGCTTTAGCAACACGAGGTGTGGCTTGTTTTTTTCACAAGGATTGTCAGTTTCAGCTCAAAGGATGTTGATTGCATTATCTACCTACAACACAGGCAGTGCTGCTGCTTCAGCGTTGCCTTATTTGATTTATAGTCTGATATCGCAAATTGAAACAGAACAAATTGCTATTTTGTTCCTATCTGTATCATGTTATTTTTTCCCAATAGAGTAATCAACCACTGCTGGCACACAACATTTGTAAAGGTTACAGTGGCATATGGCTCGGGGAACATGTCTAACTGGCATAGTGTAATCAATTTATAGCTGACCAAATCATTTTAAGATGAGTTTCTAGTGACGATGATGATTTTAATGAACCCAAAGTGATGCCTCTGTCACTCCTGCTTAGCATTTAAACACAGATAGAATATTGATATTGGAATGTGAAAGCAACTGGGTTTTAGGAAATTCTATTGTCAGTGTCGATATCTGTGTGTTTGTGTAAAGTATTAAGTTAGGGACACATGATACAAGGATGGCAGCAATGACAAAAAACACAGCATTGGAGTATACAGTCAATATTTTCTACAGGTACTTTAAGGGTTGTGGAAGGTAGCCTTACCTTAACTCTTCCTTTGTGTAAAAGTGGAGATGCAATCCTTGATGTTTTTTTCATCATACTATCAAAGTGCTATCAAATATAAAAACATGATTTAAATATGGTTTGTTATTAAATGTTCTCAATTTAAAATTCAGAGCATTAATATAGCAGCGATCAACAATTTGCTATATCAAGATATTATGGAGTACCTACCTGTCTACCTGAGCAGAGAAGGAAATCACTTTCTCTCTCTTTGTGCGTTGTAATACGAGCTTCTCAGTGCTTTGTTTACATAGCCGGTCCAACCGCGCGTTCATGTTAATGCATGTTAATCCTTGTTTGTGTGCCCTACTGGCTAGCTACACTGCACTGCACTCATACGGTGGTTACCGCTGATAGCAACATCCCGATCGACGGCGTTGTCACGGAAGCATAAGCTTTACCCTCCGGTTCCTCCGTCAGCACTGTTGCAAGTGTTTGCACGGTTAGTGCTCTAAGAACTCTTAGCTGCTAGACACCGGCTCAGCTGTCGCCATGTTGAGAGTTGTGTGGAGGCGATCCCTCTTCCAATACCACCTCCCTCTTTCCTGAATTACAGATTGAGAACCTTTAAAGAAAAATAAAAAGTTTTAATAAAGTGTTGCAGGCCCACTGCATAAAATATATAATACTAAAAGGTTAAAAGGTGTGTGTGTGTGTGTGAGTATGTGTGTAAGAGTATGTGGAAAAGAGAGAGAGTGTGTGTGGGTGGGTGCGTGCGCCTGTCAGGGATGCGCCAAAAGTTAATGTGTGTGCGACCGTCTCCACGTGCTCTGCGTTTGTGCGCACAAACGTGTGTAGAACAAAAGGGGACATATGAGCCAGAGCTTTGAGTCCTTCTGTGTGTGTCGCTGTGTTAAAAGGGCAAGTTCATGGTTATTGTGAGATGGTAACGTGTATGATAATGGTGGCGGGTTAAGAAGATGTTAGTGTGCATGTGACTCTGTGTGTACAATACAAACACATCACCTGGTGAAACAACCTAAAGTTACCCATTAGCTCAATACAACAGAATACACAACACAGTTCAGTGAATAAAAACCCAATCTACACATGTTCATACATTTACAACAGTAAAGCAGTTCTATGCTTACTCAGCTGTGTAAAGTTAATATATACTAAATAATATACTGTGCCCAGTGGAGGTTTAGTTCATGAAAGCAAAGGCTACTTAGCTGTTTTAGCTTAGCTGGTGAATATGTTGAGATGAAGAAAAGCAGGCGCGCTTTCTCTGTGTTGTTGCTGTGCTGTTCCAGCTTGTTCAGCTGTTGCAAGATGGAGGAGAAAAGTCCCTCCGTTGCAGAATTCAGTTAGCTCCTTGTTAACTGCTCGTTAATCCTATTGTGAATTATAGCTAGCTGTGGAGAGCCGATGCATGCTCTTAACTTGTTTGCTGTGATTAGCAGTGCTGGCTAACTGGATATCATTTAGGCAAGTGCTGGCTTCTGTAGGCCTACAGGTAAAATAAGAGAGTCCAGTGAACAGAGATCACTATGGTTGGGGAACCGTAACGAGGAGGTCCGTGAAGAAAGAGCAAAGAGAAAAAGAGAGCGCCAACACATCGCTGAGTTTGCAGTCTTGTTGAGCTGGTGATGTCATGGGTCACCGGCTTCAATAAGCAATCACTACTGCACATTGAATCCTCAAGCGGAGTTTAGGGCACTTCCAAATGTAGACATAGGAAATGGTTTAGGGTTTTTCACACCCATAGAGGATCATGGGAAATTGAGATTAATAGCTCAGTTGAGGTTCTATAGCAGTGATTCTTAAGCTGGGTTCGTTGAGTCACTCTCAGGGGTTCGGCAGGGGTCAAGACACACACAGTGTAGCCCGGTTCACACTAGCAATATCAGGCCGTTTTTGTCGCCGTCAAAAAATTTGGCTGCCAACAATTTGGCAAAACACAATTTTTCTTCGCCGTGTTAGATTACAGATATTTAGTTGCTTAGTAAAAACACAAAGTTACACAAAATAAATTCAGCCCACTTGTATTGTTCGTGATGTCATGCTCTGCTTGGCCATCATTGGCTGCAGCTGATCACACCACATTGCTTGGCTTTGATACCTGTGCTGCAGGGAACTTGGTGCGCTCAGTAGTCGACTTGTGGCTGTTGTGATTGTACGTCATTTGTGATTTTCTTTTAATCTTTCAATCCCCTCATACTAACTATGTCGAGCAAAAAAAGAAAGTGGTTGGACGAATACGTACAATATGGATTCACGTGTATAAAGGAACGTGATGGGAGTCAGCGTCCTCAATGCATGATTTGCAATGCCAAGGTGAGCAATTCTAGTCTAGCACCAGCAAAACTAAAGGAACACTTCCTAAAGCTGCATGGAGATGGGAAATACAAGAACACAACGCTCGCTGAATTCAAGGTGAAGAGAGTCAGATTCGATGAAAAGGCTACTCTGCCTGTTCTCGGCTTTGTACCCATCGACAAACCGATCCTCAAAGCATCGTAAGAAGTTGCGTACCTGGTCGCAAAGCAGGGCAAACCACACACCATTGGTGAAACACTCGTAAAACCAGCTGCGTTGAAGATGGCGAATATCATGCTGGAAACGATGAACACAGAATGATAACTTCGCAAACTTTCCCCTGCTGGACGACTGTAAGTAAGATCGAAGACGTGTCTGGAATTGGAGACATTTCTGTACCTGGGGAGCTGAAGCAAGCAATTGCCATGCACTTAGATGAGCTCGCAAAGTCTCTCGACGGATACTTCCCCACCAGAGAGTCATATCCAGCATGGGTGGGACAGCCGTTCAAGTTTAGTGTTGTGACAGCAGATGTCAACGATGAATACCTCGACGAAATCATTGAACTTCAGCAGAGACGGGTTCAACAGCAACTCTTCAGAACAACAACGCTCTCAACGTTTTGGTGTCACCAAATCGTACCATACCCTCTTATTGCTAAGAAAGCCCTTGAGATACTCATACCGTTTGTTACAACGTATCTTTGCGAGCAATCCTTTTCGAGGATGGTAGACATTAAAACTAAGTAAAGGAACAGACTTCTTTTGCGAAAATCATACGAGAGTGGCACTTGCCAAGGTAAAGCCGCGCATTTCTGAACTTGTATCTGAAAGGCAACAGCAAAAGTCACATTGATTTGCAGTAAATATTCATTGAGTTATGTTTTTGTGTGAAATTCATGTTTTGTTGGTTTTGTTCTTTGAACACAGTGATTTTGTGTGCAACTGATGCATGGTTCATTTTGTGCACTAATAAAATATATACCTATGTTTTGAAGAAATCCTATTTTATTTTTCCAATTACGAAGGGTTCAGTGAATGCACTGATGAAGCTTGCAGGGTTCAGTACCTCCAATAAGGTTAAGAACCACTGGTCTATAGCAACAATGCATATACTTTGAAGTGGAACTATTGACATGCCATCCACCCAATACAAGCTCCACCAGTTTATTTACCACTACAGAACTGCAGACACTCAGCATTTCACGATATATTTACATTCAAGCAGCATGGCTAACAGCCTAATTACAGCTTCAGAGAAAAATGTTCTCAATGCCCTACATTGTTTTAGTCAAGCAGAAAGCAGCTATACTGAGAAAACGAGACAAGTGAAACATATGATACATAATAATAACAGCATATAAATACAACATAGATTCTTGAATAATCCCATGAATTCCTCAAATCATGCAGGGTTGTGACATAATGAGGCATGCACTACTTGGTGAGTACAGTATACATCACACTTGTGCTGCACAACATTAATGTTTATATATAAATTTCAATGGTCATGATAATGAATATCTAATATTTTTTATCAGTTTGACTCATCATTACAATAGTCAACAAACATGTGCACCAGTACACTGTATGTCAAAGGATCCTCAGGCAGGAATACTGAACACAATTGTGAGGAGCGAAAGAGAGAATGAAACAGTGAGTGTGTGTGAGAGACTGATGGCCCATGACAAGGTTGTCATAGTGACTCTACCTGACCTGATTAGACAGAGTAGAATTTGAACCTGGTCCGAGTCGGGTCCCAGGTCAGGTCCTCAGAACCATGTGGACCAGGACAAACAGGACTTCAGTCTGCAGTGTAGACTGACAGAGAATTACACTCAATGACATTATATGATCAAATTAAGTTTTTATTTAAATCTCCATTCCTGTCAGTTATCAGTTTGCTATTAACTGCTAATGATTTTTTAGAAAAAACCTAATGTCCTGCTTGAACTGTAGAGCTTTTTCGCACCCGGTTCAGTTCATATTGAAATCTAGAACAACATTTAAACATTTAGTATTGTAATAGATTCATTACATCCCCTCTTACTATGAATCTCACCATAATCAGAGTTTAGGTAACCTATAATGAATGTTTTATTGGAATCTGCTAATGTATGGAACTTTTCTGACCTTCTGTTCTTGTACAGTTCTTATCAAGTGCCCAAGATATGAAACCATTCTACTTTTCTTTATAAAGTTGTAGATTGACATTACATCAATTTCCCTCATGGAATCATTGATGATTCATCCATTCATCTATTATTGAGTAATTTAATTTAATATTTCATATTATATTAAATGCATGACAAGAGCAGAACAGAACAACTAATAAACTGTACAGTTAACGCAGGAAATGTGTGTTAAACAAGCAATTTTGATGAATTTTGAGCAGATTCTTTTCTGTGATGATTGCATCAGAGATGAGTTTTCCTGTTGTTTTAATTATCTTTTTAATACAATTCTGTATTGTATCTTAATGTTTTTTTTCATACATAATATGAAAAAACTGTCAAGTGCATTGCATGTGCTTTGAGTGGCTGGAAGACTAGAAAGGCCTTAAATAAATGCAAGTTATTACCATTTACCAAGTCCATAATAGACTTAATTATAATTCATTTCATTTAGATTTCTCCACAGAAATGAATGAAATGCTGAGTTATAGGCCATAGGTTTTACTGTACATAAAACCCATCTTACAACCCTTAAAAACCAAGAAATTAGAGACAATTAGCGAGGGTTGAGACCCCCATGTTGGGAAGCAGTGATCTAATCCAATCCAACCACTTCTACCACTACTCACGTTTGTTTTACAGTCGCTAACATCCTTTTGTCCAATCTGTAATTATATTGTCAAAACTCTAAACACAATTAGCACATTATCCGTCTGTTGTGGACCATGCCGTTAACACAATCCATGATGTTTTCACACAATGCAGTCAATTAACTAAAATGCTAAAATAAAATGCTTAAATGTTCTTTACATATAAGCATACCCAATACCAAAATTAAGGATTTTTGTTTAATTATTTACAAATGCTTGCACACAGCATGCCATAATTGAAGATGAGAATTTAGAACCTTCAACACATTATAAACCCTCTGTTTCTGCAACTACAGCTGCTCAAAAGCTGTATTGAAATGGCTGACATAAAACGGTTACCAAGTGTGGCAATATGAAAGATACACACTCCAATTTAAATAGTTTTTATTATTAAATAATGATGTTCAAAATAAAATAGTCCCTCCGTTGCCTTCTGCACAAAACATAGTGCGAGGTGGTTGCTATGCAACAACACTAACAGCTAGCGAACATATTAGACAGACAACGTTGATCGATTATTTGGTCTACCTGCTCTTCACGTAGCTCTGCATGTCGTCTTTTAGGGGCTTTTTTCTCTGGAGATAGGCACTGATCAATCCACTCCTCCATAGTAAAGCTTTGTAAATGTGTTTCCTTTTAACACCGAATGTGTCGGCGATTGCAAGCAACATTTTGGATTACCGTAATTATGTCATAGTTTGCACAATCGAAAAGATTTCAACGGTTTCTGAAAGCTGAGACTCTGCGCTTTATAGCATATATTGATTCATTACGGTAACTTCACTTACGGCCCTCCCGAAAGCCCGCGAAACAGCGCCTTTGTTCTGAGCGAATACACACAGCAGATTTAATTAACATGGGAGCAAGACGGTATGTAAATCAACACTTGTATTGCGTGGTGACTTGTTTAGAACAGTGTACCAAGTATGTAAGGTTATTCTAGGTGTGTAATTGTACTTAATCAATTAACTAACGGTTGTAGCTTTTTCTCAGACGCGGAGGGATACGCGCTCTTAGATGTCCCCCCCCCCCCGCCCTTTACGTCACCATAGCGGCGCGGCCACAGCAGCCTCGTCAACCTGATGAAGTGGATGAGAAAACGTTACTTGGCCCAGAACGTTTACATTAATAAACTCAGGGATGTAACTGTTGATGTTCCGTTCTGTGAGACTCCTGCAGCAAAAAATGCTCGAACCATCGGAGAACTTCAAGCTGATATATCAGTTTAACAGCAAAGCACTTAGCAGCTAGCTCGGAGCTAGCTAGCACCGCCGCTGATGCTAAAGTGAGCGACCCGTCTCGTCATCTCTCGATCAGGCGTTCAGACGCAGAATGAGTCGGTCTACCTGAGACACATTAACAACTCCATCGCGAAATGTATTGCAATGTACTGCAGGTGGTAGAGGACAGGGGTTCTCAAACTTTCAGTGACCAAGGCACACCAAAGACCAAGCCAACATCTCAAGGCACACCTGTGTTCATATCCGGGCAGAATCCCCTCTCTAACACAGAGTATCACTGTTATCACTCTGTGAACATTTATTTAGCCTAGTCCTTGTAAGAAGCTATTCTCCTTCACACTAGCAGAGAGCCTTTCATGTGTCACACTCTAATATATCCCACCATGCGCAAATGGCTAAAACGGGTTCGCTTTGACAGATTTCAGTGTGTAGGACAAAGTACCGATAAAGTACCGTGTTTCCCTGCGCTGGCCCCCCACCCTGAAATTCAAGACGTATTTTTTTTAAATATATATATAAATATTCACAACTCACTTTTCACATTGAACAGGTGCTCTTTTATTAAATAAACTAAACGCATTTATGTGCACGTTTCAGTTGCTTTGCGTATTCACGTTCTCTCCTCTGTTCTGCTTCGTGAAGGGCGGAGCTCCGCTTCCGAACCTACACACACGCGCGCGCGAGCGTACACACTTGCAGCCAGAGACCGAGCGGAGAAAAACCGACCGAGAGAATTTAAAAAATCTGCGCCACGCAAGGACCTCATCCAGCACCCCGCAGAGCAGTAAACCTAGAGGAAACACTGAAGTAAATAAACAATCATTCATAACCTTGTCTACAGTTAAATGCAATAGGCCTAATTGTTTCAAAATCCCACGGCACACCGGGATTTGTCTCACGCCATTTGGGAACCACTCTGGTAGAGGACAGGGAGTTAACAGAGGCTTTACAGATGATTCAAATGACACAACTTTTAAGCCGCCACAACATATTGTTTATTGTGTAATGAAAGATATATGTCAAACTGTTGGTCTGTGTTGTCTAAGATATTTGTGGCAAACAAGATATTGGATAAATAGTATTGAAATAAAAGACATGTTGACCAGTTTATAATGCTACTCATTGATTCACTCATCTTCCAAAAATCCATTTGAATATTTTGAAATGCTTCTCACAGCAAATATTGATATATGTGATTAATTTAGATTAATTAATCACAAAGTATTATATATATTATATCCATATAATGTGTGCTTTCCGCTTTGAATGATGTTTTCTTTAAAAAAAGATTTTTTGCAACAAAGTCCATTTCATGCCAGCGGGGTTGCAGCTACAAGAAAAACACTAAAATATTGTCATACACAACATCGTTTTCTTAGGAGATGAATAAAGTATATCTTCTATTCCATAACAATACAGCCAAGCAACACATTAATTCACTGGAATACACAAATGTAATTTGTCAGATCTACTCATACCTTAAATAGTGCAGTGATATTAGAAACCTGTTAATTTACGCATTCTCGCAGTTTTTTTGCCATCAGTTATTGCTATATTTGGCAGCTGTTTAGTATTTGTTTAAATTCTTCGTAGTTGTGTAATATTATATTTTGCTCTTCATTTATAAAATAAGACGCTCTGCTGACAGTAGACATGTCCACAATTGTGATTAGTCATATTCTGCAAAGCCTTTTTATGTGAACCCTGGCTTCACTTACAGAGGTGATAACCACTGTTGTAGGAGCGCATAGCGGGATCGTGGTTGTTCGGGTTAGTGAAGTCAGATGACACAAAGATATGCTGGCTGTGTTGAACTGGCTTCATAGTACAGGCCTCAGGTGATGTCAGTGAAGACCCTGAGGGTTCAGGGCTGAAGGCCTGAGGGGGGACATGGTGATGGGCGTCTTGTCCTCTGCCACTGCACTGTTTACATTTACTTTTAAACAAGGTAAGAAAATATAGGCCTATTTCGAGAAAGTTTAAATTCCGGCATGTATGAAGTTAATTTAAGCATCATCAAAATAGCATTTATTTTAAAGAAATGTTTATCAAATAGTTGTTATCAATCAAATTATCTTATATGTATTCTTTCTAAATTCAGACATAATAGTATTTGCCTGGATGTGAGCGTTTAAACATTACAGGTCAACATGATCGAGATCCCACTCCCAGGACGGACAGATGTCCAATGCATGTGGTGTACACAGAATATACAATGTGATACAATTACACCACAGACAAGATCAAATATGAAAAAGTTGGATCCAGGAAGATGTCAAAAATAAGCTTCCAGGTGCCTTCAAAAATAACGTGGGCGTCAGGCAGGACCAGGGCAGCAGACGCAGCCACGATCCAGACGTAACCTTTAATAGTGGCAACCTGCCAGATAACAGACACAGAAACTCTGGGGAAGATGATGCTGCGTTAGTAACATGATTATCAAGCCTGGATTTCAGGTGCTATCCTCATCCTGACTCTGGCTGATAGAACACTTCCTGTTCACTTACAGCTGTTCTGCATCTGCTCATTTTACAAAAGGTTAATAACAGAGTCATTCACTCCCACTTAAATCGATGCCATTCGTTGTTCTGATTTGCTTGCTCATGTATTGACTTGAATTGCATTTAAAGCAGGTGACACAGTGATACAAAGTCTTTGTTATCGCAAGAGTGTCTGCCATTTGCCTACTTTAATGGTAAATTAGTTTGTTTCTAACAGACATCACTCATAAACCATTTAAGGTCTTTTTTTCTTTTTGTTGCTTCAAGCTGTTTTTTTGGAAGGAATGACACTAATGGTGTAGTGATTGCATGTGTTGGCCATTATCAAAGTGACACTGTGCACTTAAAGCTGTCTGTGCTTACACCCACCACTGTAGGCCTAATGATGAAGAATCCTTGACATGAGCTTCAAGGCTGCCCACCAGTTATCCGTGTCTTATGATTAATTGTGACAAGGCAGTAGCATCCATTCGGTGTATACCAGCCAGTGCCCATGACCTTGAATAGATGAATACTGAGTGAATAATTATGAATAATTTATGGTAATAATTTGTTGTATTGTTAAATGCCTAGTGTTCATAGAGCATTAGCACTTAAAGTGTTTCCACCATATGTAGCCGTCCTGGTGGTTCTGGTGAATAGCTTCAAACTAAGTTTTCCAAGAAAGGAAGGTCAGCTGGGATCTATGCAAATATACGTGACATGTCAGCAGTATAGTGCTTCAGTTGTGCCAACTAATGCACAGTGTCATACATTGTGCTGTTGCACAGAGTGAAGCACACCAGATGCACAGACGTTGAGGAAAGTGGCCGGTTTAGTATTAGTTGCGTGTATGATAGATGCATGAAGCGAAACAAGTAACTGTGTGTTTATCACATTTATTTGAAACAGATGGCAGGCATCAAACAAGTAGAAATGTGTTGACGTCTAACTAAAACTGCAATGTTTATTACTTTAAATCAGCTGAAGGCATTTCTTATTTATTTTCAAGTTGGAGCACGGTAATAGTTGAAAGCATTTTACCTCTCTTTGTTTGTCCTTGTGTTTAACTGTATATCTACTTCTATTTTCCTGCAAATTGTTCTTGGAACTTTGTCTAAGTGCATTGTCAAATTCCATTATTTATTGTAAAAGTAAAGATACATAAGCTTACTGGCATGGGCACAAAGTCCAAACAGAAGTAAGTGAAAATCTCAGAGTAAACAGGAACGAGGGAGGCAGGCAGGTACAGATTCCAGCTCAGCTTCCAGGTTTCTGGATTCAGGTTGCAGGTGGCAGATTTCTGAGGCTGGACCACAAACACACAAAGCAACATTGACAAGCTGGCAAGGAGCAGATGGAGATAGGCTGGTATAAATACTGTGGGGGGTCGATTGGTGAGTGAGGAACAGCTGAGCAGGTGGATGTAGGAGTCAGGTGACTGGGACTGTTGGGAAAGTCTGAGGGCATCTGGTGGATGGATGAAGAAAGGCAGCTCAGGTGAGATCCTTAGAAATGCAGGGGCATGGGGGAAGTGAGAAGTGGCTGGAATCAGGCACACAGGGGTAGGATGAGTAAAACAGGACTGTGAGTAGCATAACATGGAAACATAGGCTTACAGAACTGACAGGTGCTGACAGATGGGAAATGAATAACTTCCCCATAGTATTACAGTTGGCAGTGCACTGTGTGTGCACACGCATAGTGCACTGTTCTCCTGCCCGGGATGGATCTAACCTGCAGAGCGTCTAAGTCGCCCCCGGATCCCAAACTACAATGAGGTAACCAGATGACGTATCCCCGCAGGTGTGCCTGGATACATAACATAACAGCTCTTATTTTAAACACAGAGTGTGATATGTAATGGTGTGTTTGATGTCCTTATTATAAACACTTATTCATGTTGCAATCATTTATATTGCGATCTTTAAAGACTCATTCAAAGATTCAAGCCCCGGCACTCCACTGATCCTACAACTGCACCTGAATGGAAATATTCATGTAAAGTATTACCTCAACTTTGTATTTAAATACTTTACTTCACATTTCAGCACTGTAGATGTCAAACAGTTACAAACTAGTTTCAAAACAAGTAGCACAATCCTGCTGGCTGGGGCTCCATTAGATAATTAAAAAGCTATTTTTGCTGTGTTTCCACTGCATGGTGTGTCTCTGCTTGCCTCCAGTTACTACAGATAGTACCCCCTCAGTGTAAGGATTCCCAGCTGATCGCTGTAGTGATGCCATGTGAAACTGCCATGAATCATTTAATCGGCAACCAAACAGTTGAATGTCTGCACTTTGTCACTTGTAAGTCGTAGTGTAGAGATGTACGCTGTAGTTTGTGTGCTGCCACTTGAAAAAATAAATCTAGGTCGAGTGAATAAAAAAATTGCAGTTGCTAATGACGGGAAGCTTGTGCAGGATGTCTTGTGACACGCTAGTGACCGAGGTGGGACCAAAACAACTTTTGCCAAAGAAACTAAAAGAGCGAGTCGAGTAGATCCGTGCTGTACCTTAAGCAAATGTGGCATTAAGGTAATGTTGTGTTTTATGAAGGTTATACATTGATTCTTAACAGTTATGGTACAAATAACATTAACATTTCACACACTGGATATAAACTCAGAGTCCATCTCTGCTTGTTTCAGCTCACTGCTGAGCAACAATATTGTTTGTTTCAATGGCAGTGGTTTTCTCCATTTTTGTTTTATCATGTAATCCTACATATTATATGCTTAATATTTGCTGGTCTGTGGCCACAAACATTGCAGTTTTGCCTTTACATGTCTGTTTCCTGCACTGGATTATCTGTGCTGGATGTTTGGAGTGTGATGTTAAAAGCCCTGCATTTCGGAGCCAACTTTATCAAACACCCCTCAGCTCAGTTCTATTAGCACCCGTGTAGCGTGTGGACATAACTGTAGAGAGATGCTGTCATAGAAAAGTTTGATTCCTTTAGGCTAATTAACATTTATACTGACCTAATCTGCAAAATGTATCTTCAAGTTCACTGTAAACATTTTACATTTATTTTACTCCTACAATGTCTTTCCACAGTAACTGACCCATGAATGAGATATCATTAAATGTAAGGTACAGAAACCAAAGTTTTAAAAGACTGTACAATTTTACATAATTTTACATACATGTATCAATTTAAGACTCGATGTTCACTCCAATCACTTAATACAAACTTCTGCAGTCTACTTGCATGTGAACATAGAACAGGGGATAACTAGTTGAGTGTTGTTTTTAAAAATCAGTTTCATTTGCTTTGCACACTAATTTAGAACAACGTTGAATAGAAGTGTTGGCTCTGGTTTGTTCTTTAACGGACACCGCTAGCATTTTCTGTGGTTTAAATATAAAGGCAGTTATTTTCAAACTTTTACACCCTGCTGTAAGTAAAACTATCTTGTGGTATCTAAAAGTTAAACTAATGTACATGTATATGAACCATCTACTGTTTCAAAATACATTTTAAAAAGTGTGTTGTCAAAGGCAATTTGTGTGCAATACCTTAAAACAAAAAGCCTCTAGGTACTAGAAAATGTCCGTCACACTCGTGTGTCCTGTGTGGAGAATGTCTCCACTATTTCTGATTCACGTCTGGACTTTGACGGAGCACTGTGATAGAACTGGATTCCCATATGGCTGTCTCCTCTGACCCTGCAGTGGCAGTTGGAAATGACAGTATGAGTAATACTATTCATCCAGTCTGGTCCATTGGATTGAAGACTCTGCATTGTGTGGGGAGAAAACAATAATGTGTCTTTAATACGAATCCTCTGTCACCGGAGCTGTCCCCGGGACTCTGCAGTGTCGTAGCCTTCTCTTTTTTAGACACATTTTTAAAACTGCTATCCAGAGAATGCTAAAGATATGCAAATGTGAGACTTGGCATAGATTGCTGGTAAATGGAAGATTTTCACAGGTGCTGACATTTTGGCCAGTGTAGCGTGATGATCTTTATGGAGTACATTCACTGAATGTTTGGCAGTCGGCTCTTCGATCGCTGTTAAGCATCATTTTGAAATGTTCTATTTAATCCTCATATCTCACAATCACACAACACTTCACAAAACAAGACATTTCACTTTCTTTTGACTACTTTTTAGGTTTGCAAAGGCCAGGAGGGCCAAGAACCATGCCAGCCGTACTGAATATTTCTATCCATTTACTATACAGAGAGTCTGTGTTAAACTATACTTATAGGCCCAGGAGGGGGGTGCTGACTCACACATGTATCGTTTTTTAATGTCCTGTAGTACTCCTCACAGGAGCGTTGGGCATATACTGTAGACATGTATTGTTTCATTATGTATGGAATGCTGCTGAGAGAGCAGCTGCTTCTTAGGTACACTTCTAGTTACAGTTTGTATGTCTTGCACCTGAAATATTAATGTGTTGAGCCTCATATCACATAATAAAAAAATATTCTAGGTTTGGAAAATAATGATAGAAAGCACAGCACCTGTGGATGGGTGAGCAGAATGTTGACAGTCTTCATGTGTCATTCTGGGGCAATTTTCCATTGATACTTATTCTTGTGCAAGTGTGGCTGAGAAAATCTGGTTTTCAAAACATTATTACCACATACCATTATTCTATTATGTTTGTCAGTCTTGTCCTACCTTTCAGGAGTCATTTCCAGTTCCCAGTGTGCACTAACGTCCATGATGCTGTTGACAAGTGTTACACTGGTGAAGATATAAACCACCATTTGACACCAGTCACTGTTACTCTTAACCTGATAAACATTTTAAACCCACCTGCTGAATGCTGCCAATTGTATTTGGTAAAGTGCAAACACATAAATGTTAGAACTGATAGAGAGGTCTGAGGATCAATATTGCATATCTTCAGCTGCTCATCTCATCTTCTGATTGTGCCTTAAGGTTGTGAACATAATAAGGCTAAAAGCTGCAGTGTTTCTCTTCTCTGCTAACAATAAGTGATTACAGATCTTTGCATTTCAGTTTTTAGTTTTAAAAGGCAATCAAACCTAAGCTCTACTTAGGTCCTCCTCCTCATAGCTCCACAGTTCCTCTTGGTGAAAGCAGAATTGTTTGGAACATAATAAGTCCAGGCGACGGGTCATTTCAGGAGCAAAACTGCTGCTATTTATTATTATACAACTTAATGTCAGCGGCTGGATAGTTTAAAAATAGTGTTTTCAATGCGCTCCAAAATGGTGAAACGACCTCCCCATTGACGTCAGGTCAGCAGACAGTCTTCCTCGACGAATGGAAATGAAATTACTTTGGTTTGGCTTATTTGTAGCTAATAGTTGAATTCATATTCTATTGTTCATGTATGTTGCACTTGTGTTTGGCTTATTTGAAGCTATTATTCTGCACTTAAATGATTTCACCTATTTGAAGATAGTGTACCTGCAAGATTCTTGCTGTTCGGAGTTGTATCCTCATAATTGTTTGCACTTATAGGAAGTCACTTTAGACAAAATCTTCAGCTAAATTAACTGTAATGTAATGGTTTAATATTTACCTAAAAATAAAGCATAAGTATATACCTTATTATGCCTCTAGAACAGTGGTCTTCACTATTTTTTACGTGAGCGCCACATTAATAGGACAAAGTCAATAGGAGAGCCACTTTTACCGCAAAGTATGAAAAGCTACATCCAGTCATAAAAGGCCTGTCTGCTTATTAATCTGTCATCCCACCCAGAACATACAATATTCAATGCAGCCAACCAATGTCTTCATTAAAAGCAGGATTATCTTAATACTGGGATGATGTTGTCAAACTCTGCAAACAATATTTCTGCTGAAGCCAAAAAGCAGTGTTTCACAATGTTTGAGTCTGAGAAGGGTTTTTTGCCCGAGTCAAAATCCATGCGATCTCAAAAGATGCCTCAGTTAATCGTTCAGATGTTTTAGTTGTCCTGTGTATGAACCTTTGTTTTCCAGAAACAGAAGAAAGCTGCTCTATTTCATTTATTTTTTACTAATTTCTCTTCCAGGTGCGTAAGTTTCATTGACTTTTGGATGCGTCGTTTAGACATGCCGCTCCAAATGACTTCTCTTGAAACCAGAGCGGGTCTGATTCCTTTGTCCACTTTTCCTGAAATGTCCTTTGCTCGTCTTGTATGGCTCGTACCTTTCTTTTTAAAAGTTTTTTAAGCTTAAATTAATTTATTTCTATACTAGCCCACCATGTATCTACCCGTCCAAGAGCACATTCACCATTGTAGTGCTGATAGACCGCCAAAACTGGCAACTCCGCAGTGAGTCAGTTTCCGCTGAGCAAGTTTAAATTTCTTGTTTCTAGTCTATATTTGCATCTTTTATCAATTATTATTATCAATTATTTGTATTATTTGTAGGCTAATAGAGCATACACTGTGTTTTAATGGGTTATATGTAATAGCCCTGCTTGTTTTTATGAAACATCTGTATTGACTGCAGTCATATCTATCACCCCTTTATTTAGCCCACCGGCATGCGAGCCACCAAATAAAGCTTGGCGAGCCGCAGGAGGCTCGCGAGCCGCGCAATGAGTAACACTGCACTAGAGTATCAGTGTATCACCAAAGTCGTTGAAAGTAGGATTGGTTGTCATCCGTAGCACCATGTTGCCAGTGTGGCTATTAAATCCCTGAAATGGTCCTTTACTCAACTGTATCTTGCCACACTGATGGAACTGAGCTCTAAAGAGAGCAAGGACAATTTCATTCCAAACACAACTTAAAGTGTCATTACAACAGACACCAAGCACAAGCCTTTTTGGAATGAAGTGCAATTGAGAAAAGTATACTGACTGAGCTGACTGTACGGCAGGACAGTTTTTGACGGTTCACCCATTGTTGGCCTCTCTCCAAGTAAAGGAGCTCACAAGTGCAGCCAATTGGAAAGTTGTCTAATGTCTGATGTTAAGGTTTGAGACCCAAACGCAAGGTGTCTTTGTTGAGGTAAACCTTTACATGAAGGTACTGTGTCTACTATTTTATAACAACAATATAAAGGTAACCTTCATGTGATTAGGATTATAAGAATTACAAAGACATTTCCCTGGCCATGTAGCACACACATCCTACCTCTCTCTTGATTTAGTTTTGTGTCCCTGTTGAACGGTGCTGCTGTTATAGCTGGATGTGACCCTGTCTATGTTTGTTTTATCCACACAACCAAACAAACAACTAAACAGACCCAGGCATGCGGTGGTTTAGGACACTGTACTGTATGTGCTTTCTTAAACGGCATTTTCCCCAAAATACATAAACTGCAAATCGATCCAGAAATCCCAGTGTGATTTACTTAGTACTAGAGATGTCTGCCATAGAAATGTTTGCAATACAATGGAACTCAATGTTTCTTTCTTATTTCAGAAGCCACATGGTTACTGAGTGTGATCCACCTTCATTGTTGTGAACAATTTTGCTGTGTTTTTCTACCAAAGGCACCGACAGAAATAAGCAAATGACAAAACCATAAAACAAATTGTGGGAATATTACGTTGATGTTTTTATTAGTTTTTCAGATATTTTCCATTGTTGGGGTTGACACTAGAGCTATCTGGATACAGAGATACCTCCAGTGGGTCAAATTCCCCTCTAAAGGTCAAAGACACTGGAAGGCAGGGGATTTGAAATCCAGGACCAGTTGGGATGATAGTTAATGCTCTTCTTTCCAGAGTAGCTGACAAGGTGCCCTTGAGCACTTAACCTCTGGTAGCTCAGCAAGAGTGACTCTGTAGCTAGCAGAGGAGGACGAATGTGAATGTGTGCACCATTATGAATATGAAGCAGGACAATGCTAAACACAAGGAAATGCTCTAAACACAACATCCCTCCCCGTCTTCACAGTAAATTCAGAGGAAGACTGTAAAACAAATGAAAAAGTGTCCTCCTTTTGTACCTGGACCTGCAGCCTTTCTCCTTTGCAGCTACTTGGCATACATTCAACTAAAACTACCGCAAAACCTGCAAGGAAAATACCAGGAGAGGGAGATAACCTTTTATATTTAGATTTTATGACTTAATATATTTATATACTAAGGCAATGCTTTTTTCATCCTTTTCGGTTTGTGCAGGGCTTTTCAAGTATGCTGTGCTAGCCTTAATATTAACTTTATATTTTTATCTTTTGTTGCCAGGATTTCCTGCTGCAGCATTTCTCTGCAAAATAAATAATCCCTGTGAAAAATTGGTTAATGTATATTTCTTCAAGGAAAAGTGGAGAGAATCAATAATATAGTAGTATCCTGTACAGCGGCTTAGGTTTGGTTTTAACAATGCTAGGGACTTTTATGTTATACAACACACACACACACACACACACACATACGCACACTCACACAAAGAGATTATTCTGCAAAACATTTGCTTTATTCAGTATGTATTCACTCGTATAACTTGCCCAATAAATGACTTTAATATTTAACTGCCGTAATTTTCTAAATAAAATATTCTATTACAATAAATTACATTTAAAAATAAAATACCAGTAAATAATGTGCTCCATCTGTCTGTCTGTTTGTCACTGGGCTGCTCAAGCTACAGGACGGTTCCAATAAAATCATATTTTTTTAAATAAAAAAACACGCGCACGAACCAGCCTAGAATACATAACCTCACATGTAAAAGACTAATAAATGAAAAATACAGCGTTTTTATAAAACTGTTCACTGTTCGCTCCACTTCAGCTTCATTGATGTAAATAGTGTCTTCTCCTTTTTCTAAAATCAACGATCAGCTCCTTGGTTTTTCTGACGTTGAGCAGTAAGTTGTTCTCTGTGCACCACTCTGAAGATTGTTGACTTCCTCCCAATATGAATTCTTATTGTTGTTTGTAATCCTGCCAACGATGGACGTGTTGTCTGCACATTTCACAACAGAGTTCTCTGCATGTCGGGGGAGTCGGGGGTGTGCAGTGTGAACAGGAAGGGGCTGAGCAATAAGCATGTAATTACATTATTAATGCAAAAGATGTGCAAACGATGAAAATCAACACTCCACGTAATACAGTTCATTCAAGGTAACTCAGGCAAATTGTAAATGGACTTCATTTATAAAGCGCTTCTCTAGTCATGGTGAACACTACTTACTCATTCACAAACTGGTGCCATACAAGGTGCCACCTGCTCATCAGGAGAGATACACATTCACACACACACACTCACACACGCACACACACACAGTTGGCTGTGCCATTGGGAGAATTTGGGGTTTAGGCTCTACCTCATGAGGCACAGCGACCCAGGAAACGCTGCGCTGGAACAACAAACAGACACTTTTAAAAGGAAAGAGAACTTCCAGGAAGATTACAAAGAGAGTGTTTCTTATTTTATACTGATTTTGTAAAAGAAAATAATGGTAACAATTCATGTTTCAGAATTCAAGTTTTTTCAGCCCTAAAAAGAAAGTGCTGTATTCAAAATCTTAATTAAGTAAAAGTATATGAGTATTAGACCCAACATATACATAAAGTACCTAAATACTTGTGCAGAACTGTTCATTTCAGAAATAGATATATTACATTATTGTATATCTAGTTATTGGATTTTACTACTTAAGTACAGTACTTATGTAAGTACACTAAATTAGATTCCATCCCTGACACAGTACAACTGCATTATTTAGGAGAACAGTATCGGATCAGGACTTGGCAGGTATTCAAATTTAAACGACTCGGACGTTGAAAATATTGAACCCGTGTTATTTCGTCTCTTTAACTTCATGCTGTTTTTCTGATTCAGAACATCTCCTGTTTGATTCAGCAACACACACAGACTGCACACATTAGTTTTGGCCGGGACGTTTTAATCTGTAAACCTGAAATTTCTTGTTTTCTCTATTAAGTGTGAATGCAGTGTGTGTGACTGGGGTTAGTAAACACTGCTGGTTGTTAGGCTCCCTGGTGGACGTTCTATATGGACTATGTGTAATAACTTATGGGGAGTCCTGCAGACTATACGAGCAGACGCTGATACTTTTTGCACCTGTGAGCTGACTTCAGGGTATTTTGAATTTAAAAGGACTTGTTACAGTTTGTGCAAGCTCATGCCAAATCTTTATCATCCATTCATTCAAAAAATTAAAAAAAGATCACAAACATGTCTTTCCATTTGTTCACTGTTTCAATGTTCTGCCATACTGAATTTAAATAATGCATTCCAATGACAACCCAGAGTCACAGCAAAGGAAAACTCATCAGTCACACCGACCTCCCTTCTACATACGATAGTGTAGACTGGTGTAGGTTCGGGTTCAGATAACCGGTCCTGCAAAATACCCAGATTTTCTTGGGGCTGTTGTCTGATTTAAATGTTTGTGTAAACTGGTGTTTGTATTTATTCAGAGATCGTTTTAGGAAAAGGAACGGTACACTATGATCTTCAGTGGTGAATGTGTTTTCGTAGCTCAACCACCAGAGTGCTGATTATATCTTAAAGAATCAATAAGTCCATTTCAGGACAATAACCCAGTTAATATTTAATGCATATCATATCAATGTGTTCAGCCTATCAACTTAATAGTTCTGCATTCAGACTCAAGTATGTGGCCGAAGTAGATAGTCAAAAAAGAGATAGCAAAGTAAGCTGGCTATACCTGTTATTTTAGTTTGTCTGGCAGATCAAATCAATATTGCATATCTTCAGCTGCTCATCTCATCTTCTGATTGTGCCTTAAGGTTGTGAACATAATAAGGCTAAAAGCTGCAGTGTTTCTCTTCTCTGCTAACAATAAGTGATTACAGATCTTTGCATTTCAGTTTTTAGTTTTAAAAGGCAATCAAACCTAAGCTCTACTTAGGTCCTCCTCCTCATAGCTCCACAGTTCCTCTTGGTGAAAGCAGAATTGTTTGGAACATAATAAGTCCAGGCGACGGGTCATTTCAGGAGCAAAACTGCTGCTATTTATTATTATACAACTTAATGTCAGCGGCTGGATAGTTTAAAAATAGTGTTTTCAATGCGCTCCAAAATGGTGAAACGACCTCCCCATTGACGTCAGGTCAGCAGACAGTCTTCCTCGACGAATGGAAATGAAATTACTTTGGTTTGGCTTATTTGTAGCTAATAGTTGAATTCATATTCTATTATTCATGTATGTTGCACTTGTGTTTGGCTTATTTGAAGCTATTATTCTGCACTTAAATGATTTCACCTATTTGAAGATAGTGTACCTGCAAGATTCTTGCTGTTCGGAGTTGTATGCTCATAATTGTTTGCACTTATTGTAATGTGTAATGTTACCTGAGATGAAACACCTAAATGCCCTCCAGTCGAGGGATGTTGTTATAAACTAAACCCTGGTAAAAATAATCGCAGTGTGTTGTTGAAGTCGATGGTACCTGGTCAAGAAGAGGCTTTCAGGATCTAAAGCATTTTTCTGAAAGGAGAGACAAACATGAAATGGGGCAAACATAGCTACCCAAACTGACAGCACATACAAACGGGGAGTTGAGCAGTTTAACAACAAATTGAGGAGAACAGGTATGTGCTCAGTCAGACTATCCCCTGTGTTAAACTGGGTGGCAAATGTGAAATAGCCCATTATGTCACATTGTAAAATGTTGTAATTTACTGGTTTTGCATTCGTGCAAAGTGGCTGTTGCCATTTTGGTCCACATAAAAACATCACTGATAATGAGTATTTGCAGCAAATTTTCCCTGACAGGTAGCATTTAACTTCATTTTAGTAGAAACAATGAACATTACATTACATTACAGTCCATTTAGCTGACGCTTTTGTCCAAAGCAACGTACAAAAAGTGCAAACAATCATGGGGATACAACTCCGAACAGCAAGAAAGTACAATAGCTTCAAATAAGTACAATCGTTTAAGTGAACACTGTCTTCAAATAAGCCAGCTGGAAGTGCAACATAACATTCATTCGCAGAGGTGCAGTCGAAACGGGTGAGTTTTCAGTCTGCGACGGAAGGTGTGAAGACTGTCTGCTGTCCTGACATCAATGGGGAGGTCGTTCCACCATTTTGGAGCCAGGATAGCAAACAGGCGGGTTTTGTTTCAGGGGAATCTGAGTCCCACTCGTAGTGAAGGAGTGGCGAGCAGATTGGTCGACGCAGAGCGAAAGTGAACGCGATGTGGTGTATGGTTCGACCATGGCCTGGATGTAGGAAGGGGCTGATCCATTCAAAGCATGGTAGGCCAGCACCAGAGTCTTGAAGCAGATTCGGGCCACCACTGGTACCCAGTGAAGGGAGCAGAGAAGCGGTGTAGTGTGGGAGAACTTGGGTAGATTGAAGACCAGTCGGGCTGCTGCATTCTGGATGAGCTGTAGAGGTTGAATGGTAGCACATACAGGCAGTCCAGCGAGGAGGGAGTTGCAGTAGTCAAGGCATGAGATGACTAGAGCCTGGACAAGAACAGTCAGTAGGGAACGTATCCTCCTGATCTTGTACAGAGTTTCTACAGGAGCGGGTTGTTGCAGCGATGTTGGGACCGAAGGACAGTTGGTTGTCCAGCGTCACACCCAGATTCCTTGCAGTCAGAGTCGGTAAAACAACAGAGGTGCCGATGTTGATGGTAAGGTCTTGGATGGGACAGCCTTTACCCGGAAGGAAAAGGAGCTCGGTCTTGTCAAGGTTGAGATTCAAGTGATATGTGGCCATCCACCGAGAGACATCAGCCAGACAAGCCGAGATCCGTGCCTCCACCTGGGTTTCAGATCTGGGAAAAGACAGAATCAGTTGAGTGTCATCTGCGTAGCTGTGGTAGGAGAAACCGTGAGAGTGAATGACAGAGCCATTGAGTTGGTGTACAGAGAAAAGAGGAGAGAGAAAACAGTGAAAAGAGGAGAGGCCCCAGGACGGAGCCCTGAGGTACCCCGGTGGTGAGTTGACAGGGGTCCGACAGAGCCCCTCTCCAAGTTACCCTGTAGGTGCAGTCCTTTAGGTAGGATTCGAGCAGGAAGAGAGCATAGCCTGAGACTCCCAGTTATTGGAGGGTGTAAAGGAGGATCTGGTGGTTCACTGTGTCAAACGCAGCAGACAGGTCCAGAAGGATGACAACAGAGGAAAGGGAGGCAACTCTAGCAGCGTGGAGTTCCTCAGTGACAGCGAGGAGGGCAGTCTCAGTTGAGTGGCCTGCCTTGAAACCAGATGGGTGCGGATCAAGAAGGTTGTTCTGGTGAAGGTATTGATTAAAGACTGCACGCTCAAGTGTTTTGGAAAGAAAAGAAAGAAGAGAGACAGGTCTGTAGTTGTTGACTTCAGAAGGATCGAGTGAGGGTTTCTTTAAGAGAGGGTTCACTTGCCTCCTTAAGATTGTTAGGAAAGCAACCAGATGTTAAGGAGGTGTTGATGAGATGGGTGAGAAAAGGAAGGAGGTCAGGAGCAATAGACTGGAGAAGGTGAGAGGGGATAGGGTCCAGAAGGCAGGTGGTAGGACGGGCAAAGGTAACGAGAGATAGAACTTCATTCAAACATTCTGTCATGTTTATCAAAAAATGTTAATTTACTGTTTGCTTAAATAGTCGGTGTACATAAAGAGCATGGTGATTTTGAGGCATGCATATGTGCCATTGTATGTCCTTTTTATGGCACATAAAACACAGGTGCATGTCAGGGTGGTTTGCCTCATCATCTTTTTGGCATCAAAGTGGAAGGAAATGTCAGTGTACACATTACCTGGTTAGGCCGGATTGCTAGTACTACGTGTCAAATTGTGACATTAAGTAATGTGTCGTGATCGTACAGTGAATGCATTGCCGAGTCATGAAAGAGACTTCTCATGTCTTGACTGATCTAAAGCATGAAGCGTGTATCATCACTTTGTAAGTACGAGTCGGTGATAACAACTCCTCAAAGGTGTCCTCCCCACCAAGACTTGGTTTTATTTTGAAATGACTACATAACTTAGTTTGACTCATGTTTCATTCCACTGAAATGAAATGTCTTGCTTCAAAAACTCCCTTTTACATGTACATTTAAAGTGTACTATATAAAATAAGGCTTGGCTACTTAAAAACATTTCTTAAAGAAGTTATAATTCATATTTTTATGATAGCAATGTATCAAAAGACAATATGTATGGAGCCTCTGGTAGTGATGAACCTATAGAGAATTATCACCTAATGTGTCAACTCCCCTCCGCCTTGTGCAGCTTTATATTGAGTTTCAGCTCCAGCTCAACGTCCTCATCGTGTCATGTTCAGCCACAGCCGGCTGTTTTCAGAGAAAATGCTCTAAAAACTCAGTGTACACTAAACCTGGTGAGCAGGAGCCGCAGACAGACACAGTTAGAGACCAGCTGGTCAACATAGTGGAGCATCAATGCATCAGGTGAACACAAACATTACTCCAGAAGATGAAGATGTTTTTGCTCCATAACTGCTTGATGTGTAAAGTTTGTCCAACCACCTCAACAAATGCACTTAAAGTTAAAGTAGATTAATGAATCATTAATAAAGAATACATTTATTCCATCACTTTGAATGTTTACGTATATTAGTTTACTCCAAGTAACTCAAATCTTCACATTGTAATAACTTGTAATGTTTTCATTTATTTATTAATAAACAATGTTGAGTGTGATCATTATGAGGGGCAGCATCGACCTGGATCAGCCTTCGTGTTCAGACCAGGATCAGTGCTGACACATTCATGTATGTGTTTGAAATAAATCGCCGTTGTCATCATAGTTTACATTGTTTTTATTTTGACCAGAAATACAAAGCTAACACACAATCAAATGACTGTCGGAAAACAAAAGCTTTTCAGAGAATCTAAAGAAATGTTGATGAGGTAGGTAAACCAGCAATTAGCTGGGAATGTGCTCAACTGGCTTTAACTCCTGATTATAAACTCTGAGCTGACATTAAACTGACACATGTATCTAAATTCAATTATTTTAGGATATTTACAGTGTATAGATTGATGCATTATGTAAACTAGGATTGAACTATGAGTGTTTCAACACGTAAGTAAACAAGTTAACAAAACTGCCTCACTGTGTAATGAGTCACAGCTGTAATTGCTATCAAGTTATAATTCATATATATGCATATTTTACAGTGCACGCTGTTAACATAAATGCCCTTTCACCTCCCCATGACACCTTCTGTACCTTTAGAACCTGCTTTAATCTCTCATAGCACCTCATCAGAAATAGCTGCTATTTGAAAATATTCTCTGAGTGGAGTTTTCTTTGTTCGAGGCTTCATGGATTTTAACAGCCATAAGCCATAATCGCTAATGTGTTTCTGTATTTTCTGTATTTCTTTCTATCAGATGCAATGTGGACAGCAAAGTATCACGAGTGGCGTGGCTCAATCGCACCACCATCCTCTTCACAGGAAGTGAGAAGTGGTCTCTGGACCCTCGCGTCATCCTGATGGAGAACACAGCAGTCACAGAGTACAGCATTAAGATCCAAAATGTTGACATCCATGACGAAGGGCCTTATGTCTGCTCAATCCTCACAAACAAGAAACCAAAATCCATAAAAGTGCATCTCATCGTTCAAGGTAAGATGCTGTTGCCTCCTCAGCCCTGTCAGTGATTGTATTCAACAAATAACCACAAGAGTCAAACACGATCAGTGCTGGAACAGGCTTCTGTAGGTGTTCACTTTACAGATGGACGATTGTGAACTCAAGTTGTTCTTGTCTGGATTTGACCAGTGAAAGTCTTCAGTCAAATCAAATAAGAAAATCTTCCCTCCTCTGTTTTAGGATGGTGTGATAAGATTGAATTCAGTGAGCATTAGACCTGGTGATGAAACCGGGATTCAATCTCGATTTAATTTCAGATTCCTGATAGATATTGATTTAGGGCACAGTACGCTGAAAAATGTCCTGACTCAGTTGCATTGCACAATCCTACTAAATCAACTGTCAGCATAGAAACCTTTGTTTTCTTATATGATCAAATCAATTTCCTTCACTGTGAGTTTCCACAAATAATATAGAGGTTTAGAACATGCACATGCAAAAAAGTGACATATAATTAAAAGTTAGATAAAGTAGTATCACAAAGAGAATACACTACATGAAGGACAGACTTTCTTTAAAGGATATATTCAGATTTTTCTTTTGACATTGCAACAAGAACATTTTATGAAAAATAATTGACAAAAATAAACGGTTCACGGTTCACTTTCATGCCATCATAATGAACATTGGGTATTTTTCACACTGTATAATTCATGATGATATCTCATTAACTCTTAATTGATGCCGAGAAGCATCAGGCCATGGTTTTAATCAAACAATAGACAAGCATATTCTCGCACATAGACACGTCTCCAATTATACTTTCCCATGGATTTGTATCTGTCCTTTTTCCTGACCTTGAATTTCCCAACCATCTGGATGCTGCACGCTTACACTTGAAAATAAAAGCAGCCACGAGATCCGCAAAGCTGGGCTTTGATACGTCAACAAAGACATGTGGAGGTGCTACGTGTTGTAGCACCAAAGGAGGGAGGCACCTGCTCCAACAATCATGGAGCATTGAGAGCAAACGTGTTTTTCCAGCCCAGGTAATCTTTTTTATATTTGACTTCCAGCAGCAAATTGTAATTACAACCAGATTGGAGAACGTTGCTTAGAACGTTCATGTTGTCTAACTCGCAGTGTTCTTTTCATCTGTGCAGGACAGTAAATGAGGGGAGCTCTTTGTCCTCCCATGACCCATCTCCTCCTCTGTCGGTTGTTATATTTGATAGAAAATGTTATTAACGCAGATTAACCCATCATTGATTAATCATTGACATCCTTAATACATAGCAGTTCTGATTGGTTGAAGCTGAAAATATCAAAATAACAAGGATTTTGTCCTACATCAATATAAATAACGTTTACTGTATGCGCTGCGAAACAATTATAATAACAGAATGGATGTTAGTGAAGATATATTTTAGGTGTTGATAATACAAATTGAAAGCAAACTGTAAAATCTATTACTCAGGTATCTCATGGTTAAAATCTCCTTTGGTTTGGGGTTTGAGTGTTGAAAAGTGCAGACAGATATTGATGCTTGCATTTTAAGAGATATAACAGTGGCTTTTTGCAATGTAAAGTGAATATGTTGTCACTGAACTCCCAATACATCCTTGTTACACTTTTCTGTCGTTACATGGTAGAGAGGGGAGGATGGGTTACGATAGAGAGGCCTCGTATAATAATTATTTCATAATGTCTTCCGTGCTTTATTTCTATATATGTATTTGAGTGTAATGCATTATGATAGTTCCCATGGTAGTGAAGTAGACTTTGATATATACTGTATATATATATATATATATATATATATATATATATATATATATATATATATATATATATATATATATATGTAGGAAGTACTGTTGTCTGTTTGGATGAAGGGACAGACATGGCCCTGTAGTTCTCCCATGCTGGCACTGGTTTTAGGATGTACAGTGGTGTAATGCTGCTTTGATCTGATTACAAACAGTGTTACAACTGAACCCAAAATGAACACAGAGTTAATATGCAATTGCTGCCACTTATCAAACCTCTTTGTTATGTGTTGTGGGAACATTGTGCAGGGGGGCACGTATTAATGTCACAACCTGGAGTTAAAAATGAATGAATACAGTACACACTGCCACCTTTATGGCAAAGACAGATCAGGAAGTCTTTGGGGAATGTTAGTGGGCCTTTCGTCCCCGCAGGCGCTCTCCTCTCTAGTACTTCAGGAATGGAGATTGGTGTTGAACCTGTACACAGAGAAGGACTCTGGAGGCTAACATCAATCAGCCCAGTGACCTTGTCAGCTGATACCCTCAGGAATATAGGGCATCTGCTTCCATGGTGACTGCACACAGGGAGTGGACTGACTGCAGTTAAGCCACAGTACCAGAAAGAATAATATATTTGAGTGCTTTGTAATGCATAGAGTATGTATTCCAAAGACTAGAAGTGGCAGAGAAGCCGCCAAGGACCCTGAAGCAGCATTAAGTGGTAGTTACACTGTGATCCCAACTTCAAGGACTTCAGTTGTGTTTCTTTATATCGTTTTTTTATTGACTAATCCTAAAAGCACCACAGCAACAGCTTACACTTTAGTGTAACTGCATTTTGAGTTTTGTCACTTGGAAAAAATAAAGAAGTAGTCTTGCTATGTAGTTGTTGACTTTGTTATGTTTTTGTAACTTTTGGTAGAAAACATAACAAAGTCTTCCCCTTGAAAAGTGAAATTGAAAAGTGGAAATTATAGGCAATATAATGCATCCTGTCAAAAGTCAATACGCTTAGGGGTCTGGTTTAGCCAGAAGCTTATGGTGGCTAATTCAATGTGTCACTATCCTATAATTGGCACAAGTGGCCATGGTAAACATTACGCAGTAGTTTACTTTAAATAAATGTATTGGATTGCGTGTTTTCATATTTAGTTTGTAGCATACAGCAAATACAGAATATGTTGTTTGCCAATGAATCCCAAAACAATTTATACGACCGTTCTATTTAACATTGTTGCTAAGGTTTAGGAAATAATATTATTTCTATTTAATCTAATAATCTATTTAACTATTGTGTACTCGCCACTTTACTTCATATGTTATTTTGCTGTAACAAGGTAAATGTGCCCGTTGTGGGACTAATAAAGGATTTATGATTCTGATTAGGTAGTATAAGTAAGTACATTACATTACAGGTCATTTATAAGTATAAGTATGTTTGCTACGTATGAGACGTACTAATGTAGCTCTGTATTGTGAAGATGTTTACTTCCTTATTAAATATTTTGCAACAAAATCAAAAATGACCTTTACATTTATTTTTCTATTTTTTTTCACAACTTTATTGTACATTCATTTAGAACAGTCTCCAGGCTGCTCCAGAGATGACATGATGACATGTGGCTATTCCTCCAGGCATGCATGCTTTAAAATGTTGTCCCAAGTCCCAATGTATTCAACCTTAAGGCTATAAAGGTCCCATGGCTTTAGCATCTGTTTCAGGAGCTGCTTCTCCTGGATTATTTGTCCAAACACAGACAACTGCAGGCTATGTTACAGCTAATGCAAAAATAATCTACAAAGTTTTACAAAGGGCTGTAGAAAATGTGCATTACCCGAGTTAGCTCCAAAATGATATGTGTCATGTGTGTCATGTGTGATGTTTATGTCAAGACTAGCTTATATGTATTCAACCTTCAATCGTTTTACACCAGTTGAGCCTAAATATACTTCAAATTGAGGATGTGCAATCGAATTACGACACCTACTGTTGTGGCGGATTTTAGTCTGAGGGCGTAGGCCAGGGTATGTCAGGTTGATTTAATAAACTCAGTACCACTCCACAACCTTTTAGAATACAGCCTTGGTTTCACCATGTGAACTTGGGTATAAAGAGGGGAGTCAGATCAGTACTTGGTCAGTGCGCATATGGCTGGGTACTCAGAGTTTGTTATGTACTTACGTGTGTAATAAACTCCACTTGTATCTAACTTTGGACTTCTCCAGTGATCTTCTTTTCTCAGATAGAGATATTCGTTTTTCTGACTAAGTATTACGTTAAAGAGACTGAGTTATACTAGATTAGCAGTAGTTTAAATAAATTAAAGTAAATATTGGTGGTAGGAATCCAGTCTTCTTCACTATCTACAATACTACGTATATTAAATCGATGTTTATAATTATTCTAAATTTACGATCTGTACATTGAATAACTAACTGTAGGTGACAGTAATTATATGGATTACTGTCAAAATAAAAGTGCAGATTTGTAATGCTATGCATGCTGCAATGCTGAACCTCCCAGAAAACAATGTTATTTTCCTTCTTAGAGAAGCTGCTCCGGTCTCTGCTGTCCACTTAATGATTCATTGTCATCATGCATGTTATGACTGCCACAGCTTTTTGAAAGATATCCAGATATTGTGAATGCAATGCATTGCCTCACTGCTCAGATCAGTATTCTACTTCATCTAACCTAGTTGCAAATACTGAACAAAAACAACAGATGCACTTGAATATGCTTTGACCTTCGGGTTTCTAAGAAAGCATAAACTTCCACAGGAATCCATGCTTGGGAATTGTAATAAATGCATGAGGTATATTCAGTAGCCTGCACTGAAAAAAATGTGTTAACACGGTACGCCGTGCTGAACTCACTGCATTTTCATGTTGCATTCAATTTGGTGTCTTGTAGCACATGGGAGGAATGAAGTCTGGTTAGAAATAAATATAGTTGCTATTACAAGCTGGATAATCATAACTAAATGTAGTCTCTTTGTCGTATTACAGCAGAGCATTGATTCAGTTGTTTGTCCTTTGTTGGTTTAGCACAGCTGCGGCCATTTTAGTATGATTTGTAGGAGTTGGTGAGATTTTTAAGAATAATAATGAGGGACAGATGAATTCATCAGAACTACAAACATAATAGTTGTTAGAATAATTATTAGTAGTGATGATAATAAAATGATGGATTTGTTGAATAAATATCCCTTAGGTGCAACACCTTTATTTTTAGTGCGATGGTTACACTTTATAAGCAACACTCCCCTCCCACATTAGCTGCTCTGTCACTGGTGCCAGTCTTGAGCTTGCTCCTTCAGTCAATATCAATCAGTGGAGACAGGTTCATTAGTTCTTGAGCATTTGTTCACAGACTGGAGTATGGAGTATATAAAAAACGGTGGTGATGGCCTAGTGGTCTAGTGTTACGCCTTCCAAACAAAACACTAGAAGCCCTGAGTTGTTCCAGGGAGACTGTCCTTAGTTCAATGTAAGTCGCTCTGGTTAAGAGCGTCTGCTAAATGACCTGTAATGTAAAAAAAAAAGTATTACTGGCTGTCGTTTGTAGCATGTGTGTACCTTAGACTGTTATTTGTTTAAAACAAAGGTAATTGGTGAACTGTACTGAAAGTATATGCTCTTGTAAACAAATAGAGAATAGTTGTTGAGTATGTTTGTCATGGAATCAATTCTATAATTCAGCAGCCAGATGATTAAGAAGTCATTTGTCCATTTTAATCAATTTTGCTTCTTCAAAATGTAACAATCCAGCTCTGAGGATGAGGTCAAATTCTCAACTTAACTGGAATATTTCCGAAGGTCTTTAGTAGTCTTATAATGTCTGTTAATGGGGTTCATCATTCAATGCATTCAAAACAGCAGTTTCTATATTTGTATGTGTTTACTTTTGATCAATTCTTGATTGCATCTTGTACGGTTGTGACGCTATCGCGGTGATGAAATCTGTCCACAGACAGTCATATAAACACCTGGCAAAGTACTCAAAACCTCCTCTGTGATAGTTCCCTCTACAGTAGATGTCTCCAAGGGCACATTTTTCCATGATGACACACACAAAGATTCACAAGGTGAAAACAAAACAAACATCGCTAGTCGCGGCTGGTAACAAGCCCACAATGGACAGCTGGAATTGGAGTTGCTGCATGCTCATAAAGCCATGCATTGAGTTAAGGCAATTACCACATCTCTTCGCTTTCATCTAATTTAAGGTCCAGTGTGTAGTATTTAGTGGCATCTAGCTGTGAGGTTTCAGATTGCAACCAACTGAATACCCATCCGCTAACCTTGCCCTTCCCAAACGTGTCGGAGAATCTACGGTGGACTTTCAGGTGGCGTAAAAACACAATAGTCCCTCTTTGGAACCAGAATATGTTATGTCTGGAGATCTTAAGGTCCGTTAAACACAAACTAATCCTCACGCTTCCTTTTCCTATGTTGATGAATTTATTTCTGTCATAAATGTTGCAAAGTTAATGGGAACTACTGGTCACTACTGAAATAATAATAGTCATCCTTTTCCCTTTCTGCCCAGCGACTGCTGAGTCAGTTGCTGTGGTTATTGGGGCCCCCACAGGGGAAGCTCTAGCCACGGGCAGACAATAGCTTGTAAACTAAGATTTATCTTCAAATGTTCTCCCATAGCTCAAGTCATATTAAACAAATGTCTTTGTTATGAGCGGTCTGAGACTTCAATGAAGACACTGATATATTATAAGTGTAGCTATTGTTTACTGTATAGCAGCTGTGCAGGTCAACACTAGACGTGCTGGAATTCCATAACTTCTAAAACTGAGTCATTTTGGCTGTTTCAATTTCCAAACTCTATAATTTCCCAAAACAAATACAGAATTTAGAAATAATGCATTTATTGTGTTATTATATCTTTAAAAAAACAAATAACACAAACATGTACAGTTTAGCGACTTTAATTGTGCATTAATCCATATATATATCACATATAGTAAACAGTATGTTTTGCATATAATCACACCAGTAGCAGGGTTATTCATTCAGCATTATTTAAAATGACAAACTAACAATTGGCAGCAGTCATCTTTCTAGGGATGGACCGATTAGGAAATTCTGGCCTGATAATGTTTAAATTACAATTTGGCCGATAGTCAGTTTCACGAGGCACTTCCACATCAGATACATGAGTAAATATTTGTATATATATATATATAACATTAGTTCACTTTGGAGTGTTTATTTTGTATCTTGCGACAGATCTCTGACTGGTGTTGATCATCATCAAGCTCTGAGTTATTGGAGAAAATTCCACCTGACGGAAAAAAAAAACAGAAAATCAACTCTCCTGCTTTACTACACCATAAATGAGTGTTTATGTTATTTATTTGCGTGTTAAAAACATGGAATGAACTCTGGAAGGATAGTTCTGATATGACATACTGAGTGCGGATATGCTAGCTATATTTTTTATTCAACGCTGACAATGTCCCTTGCTCGTCAACACATCTGTAATTTTGAAGCATTTAGCTGCACTTTTCTTCAGGGTTTTTCTCCTCAGCTGCACCTTTTCTTCTCTCCTGCATTGTACATTTCTTCTCCATTCTACTCGGCCACACGTTGTGTTGATGCATCCATGTGACCAATCAAGTGTTATGACAGGTATAGCTCATACCATTTAGTTAAAAGTCGGCTGGGGGGCTGACGGTATACGATAGTAAGGGATCGTAGCTGCCCCCTATGCCAATGTCCAGTATGTTCCTTGGGCTCATGTTTAACACAGTGTAGTTCTAAGAAATCCCTCTCAAGCACTGAACTTCAGGATCCATCTGAATGTTGTTCTCAGAGACGATGAACCCAGGAATGCAATGGTGGAGGCATGGAATTAGCATTTATCTCACCATCAGCTGACACAGTATTACATACACAGTATGACATTTAGTATTACCTCCTGAGCAGTGCCAAAATTTAGTTTCAGGTAAGCATCCCTAATGCAGGCGTAGTATAGTGATGCTGGATTAATATCACCACAACTGTGCTCTCATCAAATAAATGTAGCCTTATTTTGACATTAATATTTTAATGCAGTCTCATTACAACACATTTGAGTTATGTGTAACATTGGCAATCTTGAAACAGTTGGAACATTCTAACGTGTTACACAAAAGTAGCCACAGTTGGATGTGAATGTTATGTGACATCCTGGGATCCAGAAAAACTTCCACTTATCTATTACCAGAGAAAAAACTGCAAAACTTAGGAGAAAGGCCTCCAAACCACACACATACACATTCCACATTTTCTCTTTGAGGGCTCAAAGGACGTAGTAAGAGAAACAGTTTCAGCATATGCACTGGGTGAACAGCTGTCACATTTCACAATAATGTGACACCATGTTGGGAATCCTCATGCATTCAGATTGTAACATTCAAACTCCAGTTTTAGTGTCAGCACTTAGGTCTTGTGAATGTAAAGTTTGAGTTTAAAGAAAAGAGGCCTTGCAATATACAATATTATGCATGTCACGTACAGTTTAGTGGTTGTACAGTGTAATGCCCTTTTAGTGTCCTAATGCCTGGAACTCTAATCAGAATTCACAGGATGAACTGTTTGTATAGCTCGATAGACTGCTCAAAGCTACAAGGCTGCTTAAGGATGTTTAATTATTCTACACATTTGACATTTGTTATTATTCCAAAGGTGCCAAAAGTTCTGGAACTAGATTTAATTTTAATCAGGAGAGACCTATTTCTGAGTGAAAGAAAAGGTAATGTAAATAGTCTTTGGCGATTAGACCCCATCGTGATATCATATGTTTTCGGGGGAGGTGAAGTCGTAAGTAGAATAGGAAACCCCACATGGGGTCTAGACACTGGTGGTGATGGTGATGAGATGAAGCAATGCTGAAGATTTGGATTTGATGAAGCAGTGGACTTCTGATGAGCTCGACTGGATATGGTGACTGGAGGTGAACGGGGTGGAGGAGGGCCGCAGCGATATCGTCTGAAATCACAGCTGACTGCAGCAGAGAGGGGAACAGATATAAAGTTTGAAAGCAACACCATGATTGGCTCTAAGAAATGTAGTTGGTTACTAAAACAGTGGACGCCCAAATTGAGCTGGAGGAGTGAGAGAGAATTGCTAATGAATGAAGCATAAAGGTAGTCCTCCTGATTGAATTTATGCTGAGCTTCATAAAACTAATACTGTATGGCTTCCTCCACAATTTAAGACAAAGTAGGTAATGAATGGAGACTGTGTTAATCTGTTTAGCATTATCCACAGTATGGCAACACATTGCCAACATGAGTCCAGACCATGGGCCCCTGCATGGCCAACACACAGTGAAAGCTCTGGTGGGGATCCCTTTGATTCATATGCCCATTTTAAGGCATCCATTTGAGAGAAACTACAAGATACGGCATCTCCTGAGCAGAATGCCAGTGCATTGTGATATGTTAGAAGGCAAGATAAATTCAATTCAATTATAAGATACCCTAAATGGACTACAGGATTATCCTCTTTAGTTAGTCAAGTGTAATGATCTGGCTCTGTGTTTTTCAGATTAGGGCCCAAGCCTTTCTCTGCCATACAAACAAAAAAAGAGAATTCAAAGAACACTGGTCTAATACGTTTCAGGGCTCATTATTGAATAGAGAGAGGCCTTTCACCCTTTCTCACAAAATGCAAGTAATGAGGCATTTCACTACATTAGTATAACTGAAATTGGACAGTTTTTAAACTTTGCTTGTGTGCTCAGATTTCACTTTAAATCTATGTAAATCTATGGTATATATCGGCCTATAATAGATTTATAGGTATAAATCTATTAAATCTATCTATCTACCGATCTGGATGGACATTTGGGCCAGGATGCACTGTTTTCATTTCCACACGATGAGCACATGCAGAGATGTTAGACCAGCTTTCTCGCCGTTCATTCAAATAAATGATTTAATGTTTTGTATGCAATTATTATAATTGTGCATTATTTGACATTTTTACATCCCAACCTGCAGTTTGGCCTAATTTTGTGATTTGAAAGCATCCTAACCCCTCCACCTGATTTTGCTGATGTGTTCATTCCATGAAAGAGGGTCAAAACTGCACAATTATATATTATATACTTTTAATCTTAAAAGTAAGCCCTTTTTGAGCCGATGTGGTGCTAAAGATTGCTAAAGAGCTTATCTACTGTTTTTGAGGCCATACACCCCTCTGGACAGGAAGCCAGTCCATTACAGTGCTCAACGCACATCTATCTTTTCGGGACAAACCAGCAGAGAAGCATTGGCTCCCTTTTTTAATTGGTCAGTCTGACCTACCCAAAATATTCCAACATTAGGACACACAATGATCAGGTTTTGTTTTTGGTATACCAGGCCAGCTGGCAAATCTTTCTCTTGTTGGTATTAAACTGCAATTTTCTTGTACAGACCACATTTTAGGGGCTTTTTTAATGGTGACAATGAATATTTTCCTAAGCATGTCTCACTGTCGGCGGGTGGCTGGTTCACCGGAAGTAGAGTGTGCAAGAGAGATGGGAGACGGACAGATCTTCCGATAGCACCAATTTGGCCAACTCCACACCGGAACCTCAAACTTTCTATTGCTGCTGTTACTCAGGTCAGACCCAGCACTCCACCAGACTCCTGGTGCTGGGATATACAGCATGATGGCAGCGGGCGCAAGCTCACCTCCAGGGGGAGCAGTCCTATGTTGGCGTTGAGGAGGAAACAAACACAATATATACACAGAAGCCAACATACAAACTATCAAAACATAACGTTACACAGAGCGTACAGCCCCCAGAGCCACAGGAAACACAGATATCTGAGCTCCACCTGAAGATTATAAGATAGCAGAGATATTTAGACTCTCAGAGTTTCAGTAGTCTGCTCTAATGAACTGTCGGCTTACACAGGAGTAACAATTACACAGGACTTCATGATACAGGATGTATAGCTGTAGAATACAATACACAACATAAAGAATACACTACAATACTCTAACATAGAATACAATAAATATAACAAACTACTACAACTAAAATATTAAAAAGTTAAGAGAATATAGTTGTTTTTTAATAACTGATGGTTCTGATGATTGATACATTTACATTGTATGGAGCCAGTTTAGAGATCAAATACTGCCCATCATATTTAAAGTGATTTTAAGTTATTCTTTAGAGCAGCTGGCTCAGAACTACACTTTAAACCTTTAACCAGGAATATTAGTTCTAAAGAAGATCCTGAAAGAAAATAAGACTGTGAGTTGTAGTGAAAGTGGTATTCCTTTGTCCATGTACATTTGGTACACAGAGTTTTACGTCTAGTGATTAGAGAGGCAGAGAAGGTATATAGCTGAAGGTTGTGATATAGAATGTATTTGGCAGTCTGGTTCAAACATCATCATCTTTTCATCAAATTAGGCCATAATTATAGAAAAGTGGTCTATTCCAGTGTTCTTACATTCATTGGCCATTATATTCATGCAGTTTACAGTGATTATATTTCCTGCTGTACTGACTTCCATGAAGGTTGCCCGCGTCATTACTGAAACAGCACGCTGCAGACTGCAGACATTGTGCGTTGAAGGCGCACGACAGATCCAGAATACATTTTTCTATTGAAGGTAAAATATACAACCGTCAGCACACACTTTGTGGCAAATACTTTAATATAGTGAACTCAGTAATACAGTATACAATGTTGGACACAACTGTCAACTTCTTCAGCCATACTTTCTGTGGATGTAAATTCCAAGGTTGTGGTTTTGATACAGAATGAAGCGTTTCAGTAGTGCTCAAGTCCTCGATCATTGTATTCTACATGAAAAACTGAAGAAAATAGACATGCACCCTCATAAGACAGTGAAACACAAGATGCTACTTATTCTGTGTAGACAGCTTTTTTGATAAACATTGAAATGTGTGTTTTCTATGAGATGAATTAATGAATTAATGAATAATGCGGCTGAGAGTTTCCTGTTTAGACACATGGGCCTTTTCTCACATTAAATTGGCTATTAAGAGTTAATCGGCAACATAGACCCCATCCCTTTACTAATTACTTTTGTTATGTAGCAGTGGGAGCTGCAACATTTCCAACCATTACTCAATGAATCAATTTGTTGATCGTCAGAAAATGTAAAATCCTGTGGCCGGTCCTGTCAGAAACCCTGCCACAGTTTTTGGTCACAACCGCAGTTCAAGTAAAATGTAAAAACAAAGTTGCAATTTCATGCAGCAAGATGACCAACACTATTTTATTGGAATTATTATTATTATTGATGTACAGGCACAACACCCATAAATCAACATTTCTGTGAATGTGGCAGTGTTAGCCAACAGGCTAATTTTCCACCTTTGGCAAATCATTTATGAGATCAGATATGTATTACAGTTGGTTTTGAATAAACTTAATCGGGTGGAAAACGTTGCTGTATTTTCCCCTTGATTCTGGAGTGGAAGCCCTTTGCTGTCGCTCCCTGCTGCAGTAGGTGCTTCACTGATTTCACAGCAGGGTAAGACAAGCTCCATCCTGTTTGGTTTGATCTGATGATCTGTACCATGGCACTGCCTGCACTCCACAGGTGGTGGTACCTTGATACAATGGAGGATATGAGTCTAACACAACTTTTTGTCTGATGTGGACTGTTGATATTTAATTGAAGAGATAGTATGCACACCATAGATGTTTGGAAAGTTGGCAATTCACACCTATACTAATGCAGTATTTCTGAAAACAACTGATGAGAATCTATCTACCAAGAAATCCATTTTGTGCGTATTGCTATATTGTGGGATATTCCCAGCATTTGAGGAGTATCAGTGGGAAGGTGTAGTGGGAACTACAATACGTTTACATACACCTTTTCACCACATTCATCCTTTTTCTCCAGTGAGTTGATTTCTTAAAAGTCATGTAAATGACATTACATGATATAGTACATGTATCTTCCATGCCTATTTATTAACCACACAAAAAATGCAATTCTATCCAAATATGCAAATTATCCAATTATCAAATATGTCCAATATGTCTAAATATGATGTACAAAAATAAATTTTAACATAACTAGAATGCTGGTGGCCGGGTTTGCCACGGAGCCCGGTCGGGCACAGCCCGAAGAAGCTACGTGGTGCCTCCCATCCATCCATCCTGTGGGCCCACCACTCATGGGAAAAACCGCTGAGGGTCGGGTGCGCTGTCACACGGGTGGCAGTGATGGTCAGGGACCTCGACGGACCAGACCCGGGCAGCAGAGGCTGGCTCTGGGGACGTGGAACGTCACCTCTCTGTGGGGGAAGGAGCCGGAACTAGTGCGGGAGGTGGATCGCTACCAGTTGGATCTGGTGGGGCTTACCTCCACGCACAGTCTTGGCTCTGGAACCGTACTCCTGGATAGGGGTTGGACTCTATTCTTCTCCGGAGTTGCCCAAGGTGTGAGGCCTCGGGCCGGGGTGGGGATACTCACTAGCCCCCGGCATGAGCGCCGCCACGTTGGAGTTTATCCCGGTGGACGAGAGGGTCGCCTCCCTACGCCTTCGGGTTATGGGGGGGAAAACTCTGACTGTTGTTTGTGCCTATGCCCCAAACCGCAGTTCTGAGTATTCGGCCTTCTTGGAGACCCTGAATGGAGCCCTGCAGGTGGCTCCAGTAGGGGACTCCGTAGTCTTTCTGGGAGACTTCAACGCACACGTGGGAAACGATGGAGACACCTGGAGAGGCGTGATTGGGAGGAAGGGCCTCCCTGATCTAAACCCGAACGGTCGTTTGTTGTTGGACTTCTGTCCTAGTCATGGAATGGCCATAACAAACATCATGTTCGAACATAAGGATGCTCATAAGTGCACGTGGTACCAGAGCACCCTAGGCCAAAGGTCAATGATCGATTTCGTAATCGTATCATCTGATCTGAGGCCGCATGTTTTGGACACTCGGGTGAAGAGAGGGGCGGAGCTGTCGACTGATCACCATCTGGTGGTGAGTTGGATCAAGGGGTGGGGGAAGACTCTGGACAGACCTGGTAAACCCAAACGGGTAGTGCGGGTGAACTGGGAACGTCTGGAGGAAGCCCCTGTCCTGGGGATCTTTAACTCACACCTCCGGCGGAGCTTTTCAGCCATCCCTGTGGAGGTTGGGGGCATTGAACCTGAGTGGGCGATGTTCAAAACCTCTATTGCTGAAGCTGCGGTGATGAGCTGTGGTCTCAAGGTCTTAGGTGCCTCAAGGGGCGGTAACCCTCGAACACCGTGGTGGACCCCGGTGGTCAGGGAAGCCGTCCGACTGAAGAAGGAGTCCTTCCGGGTTATGTTATCCGGGAGGACTCCGGAAACAGTTGCAGGGTATCGAAGGACTAGAAGGGCGGCAGCTTCTGCCGTGTCAGAGGCAAAGCAGCGGGTGTGGGAGAAGTTCGGAGAAGCTATGGAGAAGGACTTTCGGTCGGCACCAAGGTGCTTCTGGAAAACCATCCGGCACCTCAGGAGGGGGAAGCGAGGAACCATCCAAGCTGTGTACAGCAAGGGTGGGACCCTGCTGACTTCAACTGAGAAGGTTATCGGCCGCTGGAAGGAGCACTTTGAGGAACTCCTGAATCCGACTAACACGCCCTCTATGGTTGAGGCAGAGCTGGAAGCTGATGGGGGATCATCGTCAATTTCCCTGATGGAAGTCACTGAGGTAGTCAAACAACTCCACAGTGGCAAAGCCGCAGGGGTTGATGAGATCCGTCCAGAAATGCTGAAGGCTTTGGGTGTTTAGGGGCTGTCTTGGTTGACACGCCTCGTCAACATTGCGTGGAAGTCTGGGACAGTGCCTAGGGGTTGGCAGACCGGGGTGGTGGTTCCCCTATTTAAAAAGGGGGACCAGAGAGTGTGTGCCAACTACAGGGGTATCACACTTCTCAGCCTCCCTGGTAAAGTCTACTCCAAGGTACTGGAAAGGAGGGTTCGGCCGGTAGTCGAACCTCTGATTGAAGAGGAACAATGCGGATTCCGTCCTGGTCGTGGAACAACAGACCAACTCTTTACTCTTGCAAGGATCCTGGAGGGGGCCTGGGAGTACGCCCATCCGGTCTACATGTGTTTTGTGGATCTGGAGAAGGCGTATGACCGGGTCCCCCGGGTGATACTGTGGGAGGTGCTGCGGGAGTATGGGGTGAGGGGGTCACTTTTGAGGGCCATCCAATCCCTGTACGCCCAAAGCGAGAGTTGTGTCCGGATACTCGGCAGTAAGTCGGACTCGTTTCCCGTGAATGTTGGCCTCCGCCAGGGCTGCGCTTTATCACCAATCCTGTTCGTGATTTTCATGGATAGGATATCGAGGCGTAGTCGTGGAGGAGAGGGGTTGCAGTTCGGTGACCTGAGGATCTCATCGCTGCTCTTTGCAGATGATGTGGTCCTTATGGCATCATCGGTCTGTGACCTTCAACACTCACTGGATCGGTTCGCAGCCGAGTGTGCAGCGGTTGGGATGAGGATCAGCACCTCCAAATCTGAGGCCATGGCTCTCAGCAGGAAACCGGTGGATTGCCTACTCCGGGTAGGGAATGAGCCATTACCCCAAGTGAAGGAGTTCAAGTACCTCGGGGTCTTGTTCGCGAGTGAGGGGACAATGGAGCGAGAGATTGGCCGAAGAATCGGCGCAGCGGGGGCGGTATTACAGTCACTTTACCGCACCGTTGTGACGAAAAGAGAGCTGAGCCAGAAGGCAAAGCTCTCAATATACCGGTCGATCTTCGTTCCTACCCTCACCTATGGTCATGAAGGCTGGGTCATGACCGAAAGAACGAGATCACGGGTACAAGCGGCCGAAATGGGTTTTCTCAGACGGGTGGCTGGCGTCTCCCTTAGAGATAGGGTGAGAAGCTCAGCCATCCGTGAGAGACTCGGAGTAGAGCCGCTGCTCCTTTACGTTTAAAGGAGCCAGTTGAGGTGGTTCGGGCATCTAGTAAGGATGCCACCTGGGCGCCTCCCTAGGGAGGTGTTCCAGGCACGTCCAGCTGGGAGGAGACCCCGGGGAAGACCCAGGACTCGGTGGAGAGATTATATCTCCTCACTGGCCTGGGAACGCCTCAGGATCCCCCAGTCGGAGCTGGAGGATGTGGCCCGGAGAAGGGAAGATTGGGGTTCCTTACTGGAGCTGCTGCCCCCGCGACCCGATCCCGGATAAGCGGTAGACGATGGATGGATGGATGGATAACTAGAATGCAAATGGTTCTAATTTTTTGAAGTAAACTATCACGGGACAGAAGAGTTTTGACATGTGTCAAGAGACACAGATGCACAGACAGATGTATCCGGTTATTTTTCAAAATAAAATATTTTTTTATTCAATCTTTCTGTGCGGCCCGGTACCAAATGACCCACGAACCAGGACCGGTGGTTTGGGACCACTGTGCTAAATGACCTGTAGTAATAATAATAATGTAATAATGACAGGCGGTATGTCCGGCTTGTTCTGGCGAAGAGTCCCCACAATGATCAGGTTCTTCTCCAGGAGCTTCTCAGCCAGAGGGATACTGCTGAAGAATTTGTCCATTGTGTCATTTGTAAGGCATGTATGCACATGGAGGGCACGTCCCACCTCCAAAAGCACATTACAGGGGCAAAGGAAATACGTGGGCTAAAAAGAACAAGCTCAGCCACCACCCAGCTACAGCAGGGCCAAGTGAAACGGAAGATCTGCACGGCTGACAAAGACTGAAAAGGTGCAACAGCCCCGTGTGCAAGGAGCACAAACATGTGACTGTCATCTGTGAGGCATGTATGCACTGAGATGGCAGTTTGTGCTGTTCCCATATGTTTTTATTTAATCAGTTTTATTTTCTTCATTTATACATTCACCACAGTTCACTACAGTTACACAAAGTTCAATATCTCAGTGTTATCGGCTGTATGATGTATGCTATGTGTGAGAGTGACAAATAAGGATTTTAAATATGTGGTTTGGGCCAAACCACTGCAATAATTATTTTTAACATTATTATAGTATGTATTTTTTTCATTGTTAACACACTACACACACACACACACGGGTCATTTTAGATCTATGTGTGTAAACCTGATGTAATACAAAAAATATTTTAGTTCATTAATTAAGAAAGAAAAAATTTAAATAATGATTTGTGGTCATCAAAAACAAGATATTTAACAAATACTTGATGAAATATAGCAAAGAAACTCAGCCATGCATGAAATCACATAGGAAACCAATACAGGTCCGTTTGGACCCATGTTGCGCATTAGAAGGGTAGTGATACAAAAGTGATTTTTATTCAAAAAGTAAGAAAGTAAAAATGAAAACAATGTGTGATGATCAAAAACAAGTTAATTGAGGAATTCTGAATGATTAAAGTAATTTATTGCAAAGATATTTACAATTAAAACTCACACGGGTCTATTTGGACCCATGTTGTGCATCAAAGGGTTAAACCACATTTTCTGTTTAATTAATTCAAAAACAGCATTTTAATGGTACAAGAAACATGACGAAAACAGATTAAACAATTACATACCTTTATCCTGTGTTCTCTTCTCTATCTTCCATCTCCTTCTCTTCCTCCCTTGAGATCAGTCCTAAATGTTCTTTTATGAGCCATGATTTGACTCAACATGAAGTCTGCTCTGCTGCATAATAACAAAACGCCAATGTTACCAAACACTGCTGTGTACTATGGCTACACACTGAGCGAGCCGAGAGAGTCAACTAAAAATGGAAAACGGAGGATTTAAAATCCTCTTTTAATGCACACACACACACACACACACACACACACACACACACACACACACACACACACACACACACACACACACACACACACAGTGAAATGTAGACATTTTTAGACAATTTGCATTCAACCAATCCTAGTATTAGGAGCAGGGGGCAGCTACTATACAGCGCTCAGGGAGCTCAGTGGTTTACAGCCTGTCAGAATGTAAAAGTAGTATCATATGATACTGTATATCCCATTCCCGTCCCATTGATTTATCCCATTTTTGGGCCATCAGTTGTACTTAAAATGCCAAGAGTAAAGCTTCTATTACAGCCTGAAAATACCATATTTTGTAATATTGGATGCTTGGATTACATGAAGGATCATTTGCATGACCTTTGAGATATAACAAGAGCAAACCATTTATCAGTGAAACCAATCTCATCCCGTATAGGGGAATAAACCTGATATGTTGTATACTTCTTGTAAGGTTCGCTGGAACCGGCAGACCTGAACCCAAAAGCACGACACAGAGACAGGCAGAATATAATATAGTTTACTCCGTAATCCAGGCAGGGTCAAATACCTGTAAATCAGTCCAAAAGGCAAACAAATCCAGTAAGGAGCAGGCAGAAGAATCGGAGTACAGAAACAGGCAGGGTCAAAACAGGCAGGTCAGGAAAAAAGGTAAACTAGACGATTGCTGGAGAACTTGGCAGGAAAACACAAGACAATCTGGCAGGGAACAAGTGGGAGAGAACTGGTATATATCCTCTGAGAGAACTAATGAGGGAATGAGAAGCAGGTGAGGAGATGGGCTGTGGAAACCAGGTGAGGGGAATAAGTTGATTGCAGGCAGTAAGGATGAATCAAGATCTGAAATGATAAGATAATTAATGACAAGGTAAAACCAAATGAAAGCAAACTAATAGTGGGTGGAACACGTGACACTTCTTGGTAATACACTGAAGTCATGTTGTGCTGGATGAATGTATGATCCTGGTCAGGCCTGTCAGTTACAACCTCCTCGTCTGAGATTGTGAGTAGATAATTCTGGTGCCCTTTTTTGCCTATTGGCTCAGGAAGTGAACTGGACGTGAACAAAATAAGGGCATCATCTTACATGATATTAAACACCTAAAATGGAAAATGTGTCATTGTAATTGCTTAAATTCTGAACTGTGAACCTTTTTCTGTTCCAAGAAACCTAGTTTTTTAAAGTTGGGAATGTGGTTATCACCATTTGGTTTACTGAAGCTTTGTTTGTAACTGGGAAGGCAAGAAAGACAATTGGCTGTTTGTAAAACTGTAAGAATAATCATCTTGAAAGTAAGATAACATAATGAAGGGAAAGTGTTTTGATTGTATAATCACTGAAATGTCTTTATTTCCCTGGCCATGCAGCTATACGATGTAATTATTGTACCTGCTGTACTGACTTCCATGAAGTGGTTGCCTAAGTCATTACAGATACAGCACGTCTGCAGGTTGCAGAAATTGTGCATTGATCAATAATACATTTTTATACTGACTCTGACCCAACTGTGTTTCTCAAAAAAATACAACCATCAGCACATACTTCAGTTTGTGGCACAGAAATCACCCATTACACCAGGGGTCGGGAACATATGGCTCGCGAGCCATATATGGCTCTTTCGATAACGCAATATGGCTCGCTGACATTTTTTAACATGATTAACAAGTAATAAATAATTACTATTATTATTGTAAAACATTTAGCAGCGGATTTTGTTTTTAGTTCTCCCCTGTCCTTCCCTCCGCTCTGGCTGTAGGTTAAGGTGTGTTCGCACATGTGTGTGTAGGGGGCGGAGCCCCGCCCTTTGCGAAACCGAGCAGAGGAGAAACTGCACAAAGCAAGCAGTAGACCGGGGGTGTCAAACTCAATCACAGAGAGGGCCAACATTAAAAACTGGGACTATGTCGAGGGCCAAACACGGTCCACATTTATTGAACAGGATATAAAGTGCAAAAAGATATGGAACATATTTAAGTCAACTGCAAACGGATTGCTGAGCAGTTCAATTTAATTTTCTGAGCAGCAAAGTCGGCAAATGCGCTCAGTTGATCAGCAGAATGCGCGGTGGAGATGGTTTGTCAGTGTTTGGAAACGCGTATTAACCAAAGTTTCCTTCTGCATCTGAGTCTCCTACAGGTAGCTTGGCTTGGAAAGCTCTCACTGCATCATACATGTCCGTGATCACATGGCCCTGAAGCTGGAGGTTTAACAGTGAGATGCTTCGTTATGTCACACAAACAGTCCCGCTCACATCGTCCCAGAGATCTGTGGTGTGTTTCCCTTTGCTTTCCAAAAACTTTCATTTCATTCAGACATTTAGATACTTCCTCAAATGTATTTTCCCGTGGTTGTGCCATGCATTGATTTAATTACCAAAACCGGCGGGCCAGTTATGACAGACATATGATATTTTCTTGCGGGCCGGATATAATTGCCTTGAGTTTGACACCCATGCAGTAGACACTGAAATGTGCACATAAATTAGATAAATAACGTAAGCGTTTAGTTTATTTAATAAAAGAGCACCTGTTCAATGAAACACTGATACCGCTATTAGTACTCGGAGACGTGTTATTCTTAAAAAATGCATGCATAAAGTTGCATTCAAATGTATTAAATATATGGCTCTCAAGGAAATACATTAATAAATGTTTGGCTTTTATGGCTCTCCCAGCCAAAAAGGTTCCCGACCCCTGCATTACAAAGATGTCAATGTCAAGGTTACTTTAACAATTGAAAACAATCGTTTTCGTTTGAATTGTTGTTGATGCCCTATGCACCACCTGTTTGAAGAAACTGCAGAATTATTCATACATATATTCAAAATGTTCTACAAGATAGCCTCTTGGTGTACTGCAGGATGCATTGCATTTTAAGTTGGCACAAAGCTTAAAATATGCTCTGACCGGTATGAACAGCCAGACGTTCGCGAGGACCATGGGCATCGTCCACACTGCACCAACCACTGCTGCCTGCAAGAATCATGAAACTAGCTTCATTCTGCCTCTTTCCATTTATGAAGTGCAAATTCATATTACACTGCCACTCATTTAATATGTAGCACAAATTTGTGTAAACAAACCATGCCGTGGAAGATACAAATGATTCACTCTTTCATTCACATCTGATTACTTTTACCAGTCAACAGTTACACATCAGGATTAGTTTCTAATTAGCATTTTAAAGTATGATATTAGATTGCATATTGACAAACAAACCATATGGGAATATCCACATTTCCAAAAATATTGACCAGTTAATGTCTGGTATGATTTTATACAGTATATTGTGCTACATTTGATTTCCTATTTATGACCAAAACTATATAACTTCTTTCAAACTCTTCCGATAACAAGCAGGCAAATATGAGGGGCGGTCAATGGGGGCGGTAGCAATATTTTCGAAAGGGGGGCGTTTATGTATTTTTGGGGGGCGTTTGTTTTATAGGCTATGTTTTTAAATCTAAGATTTGAAAAGATGAGCGAGGCAAAGTCCTTGTACGTGTAAATTTACTTGGCAATACACCAAATTCTGAATTGATTCAGGAACCATCACCTTACCGTGGTGGAGAGGTTTGTGTGTCCCTAACCCGCCCAGAGCGAGGGTCCGACAGGAAGCGCCTGGTGGCTGGGTTTGCCACGGAGGCCGGCTAGGCACAGCCCAAAGAAGCTATGTGGTGCCTCCCATCCATCCATCCTGTGGGCCTATCACTCATGGGAAAAACAGCTGGGGTCGGGTGCACTGTCAACCCGGGTGGCAGTGATGGTCAGGGACCTCGACGGACCAGACCCTGGCAGCATAAACTGGCTCTGGGGACATGGAACGTTTTCTCTCCGTGGGTGAAGGAGCCAAACTAGTGCAGGAGGTGGAGTGCTACCAGTTGGATCTTGGTTCTGGAACCGAACTCCTGGATACTATTCTTCTCTGGGGTTGCCCAAGGTGTGAGGCGTTGGGCAGTTGTGGGGATACTCACAAGTCCCCGGCTGAGCGCCGCTACGTTGGAGTTCACCCCGGTAGACGAGAAGGTCGCCTCCCTACGCCTACAGGTTATGGGGGGGGAAAACTCTGACTGTTGTCTGTGGTTATACACGGAACAGCAGTACGGAGTATTCGGCCTTCTTGGAGACCCTGAATTTATTCCTGTATGGGGCTCCAGTAGAGAACTCGGTAGTTCTGCTGCGAGAATTCAACGCACATGTGGGGAACGATGGTAACACCTGGAGAGGTGTGATTGGGAGGAATGGCCTCCCTGATCTAAACCCGAACGGTCGTTTGTTGTTGGACTTCTGTGCTAGTCATGGAATGGCCTTAACGAACACCATGTTCTAACATAAGGATGCTCATACGTGTAAGTGGCACCCTAGGCTAAAGGTCAATGATACATTTTGTGATTGTATCATCTGATCTGAGGCCGCATGTTTTGGACACTCAGAGAAAACCATCAGCACCTCAGGAGGGCGAAGCGGGCAACTATCCAAGCTGTGTACAGAAAGGGTGGGACCCTGCTGACTTCGACTGAATAGGTTAACGGGCGGTGGAAGGCGCATTTTTAGGGACTCCTGAATATGACTAGCACGCCCTCTATGGTAGAGTCAGAGCTGGAAACTGACAGAGGACCATCGTCAATTCCCCTGGTGGAGGTCACTGCGGTAGTCAAACAACTCCACATGGCAAGGCCCCAGGAGTTGATGAGATCCATCCAGAAATGCTGAAGGCTTTGGGTGTGGAGGGACTTACTTGGTTGACACGCCTCGTCAACATTGCGTGGCAGTCTGGGACAGTGCCTAGGGGGTGGCAGTGTGGTGGTTCCCCTATTCAAAAAGGGGGACCAGAGAGTGTGCCAACTACAGGGGTATCACACTTCTCAGACTCCCTGGTAAAGTCTACTCCAAGGTGCTGGAAAGGAGGGTTCGGCCGATAGTCGAACCTCGGATTGAAGAGGAACAATGGGGATTCCGTCCTGGCCATGGAACAACGGACCAACTCTTCACTTTCGCAAGGATCCTGGAGGGGGCCTGGGAGTACGCCCAACCAGGTCTACACGTGGTTTGTGGATCTGGAGAATACTGGGTACGGGGGGTCACTTCTGAGGGCCATCAAATCCCTGTACGTCCAAGGCGAGATTGTGTCCGGATACTCAGCAGTAAGTCGGACTCGTTCCCAGTGGATGTTGGCCTCCGCCAGGGCTGCGCTTTATCACAAATCCTGTTTGTGATATTCATGGACAGGATATCGAGGCGTAGTTGTGGAGGAGAGGGGTTGCAGTTCAGTGGCTTGAGGATCTCATTGCTGCTCTTTGCAAGCGGCCGTGGCTCAGGAAGTAGAGTGGTCATCCACTGGTTGGAAGGTCAGTGGTTCAATCCCCAGCCCCTGAAATCAGCATGTCAAAGTTTCCTTGGGCAAGATACTGAACTGTGTGTGTGTGTGCATGGTTACATTTTATTTGAGAGCCTGGATAATGGATAGGGGGGGGGTCTCCAACTTTCTAAATATACAAATATGATTGAATTACTCATATTCCATCAGCAATCCTATTTGCAGATACTCATATCCAGTTCATTTTAATCAGGATATTTTTCAGGGACAGTGTGAATATCGCAAAGCTTTGATTTAAGATCATTTGTAGAATGATACATGAAATAGAAACCCTTGTATACTGCTGTGCATTTACTTATGACAATAGATTTACATAATTGTATAATATCATAATTGTTATTTGCTCTGTCAGATCAGATTGTATTAAGTATTGTGTTAAGTTGTGACGTTGACAATATATCATAAACATATTCATATATATTCATATAATACAGTCAACTACAGCACTCCCACATCCACCAACATATCATTTTGTCAACAACTGTTAATTGGTATTAACAAAAACTTACAAATACATTTGTATTGTACAAAAGCCCTTAACAGCACTGGATTCAAACCTTTCAAACATTTTCACAAGATAAAAAGTTAATTGTATCTGTTAATTATATGTTTATAAGTTATTTATGTCATTATCTCGGAATAACAAAGAAAGTTTGTTTGAACGGCATAATTTTATTTGAGATCTTGATATAACTTTGTTTTCTCAAGATAATGAGATATAGGAACCTAGGCTTGAATCATGTCAGGAACCATTGCATTCTTGCAGGTCACCTGATATGTATGGTACGATCATTTTCGGACCAACAAGGTACAGAAGACTCTGATACACAGGGGACTCTGAAGGCACTACAGTCTTATAATAAACTGACACTCTTTGGTATTGGAGTTAATGGCTACTTTTATGATTTCCCGTGCCAAATCATCTGGATACAAGCAAATAGTGAACGGGAAGGTTGCCCAAAAATAATCAGATCTGATATTAGTTCTGCGACTGGCATGTCGACATGTTTTTTGCGTGAGGATTCGAGATTCAAGATAACTTTATTTGTCCCAAGGGAAATTTGTCTAGGACATAAAGGATGAAACACAAAGAAAAACATACAATTATAGTGCAGTGACAGACGTAAAGACCATAACTAAGACAAGGGACGACAGTGCATTCAAATATGTGCAACATAGCCGATGTTGATAAGTTACACCGTTCTACCATTGCAGTGAGAAAAACACACAAATCATGTACACCAAACGTTCCCAAAATACAGACAGACATACTGTATGTGTGTTGTTTTTACTTGCTGGATCCATGGGCTACATGTACCTAATTTGTGTTGCTATTTTCATGGCCTGGCGTGGCATGGTTGCAACTGGTTTCCTGGTTCATTCCAGTCACAGTTTCAGGATTCATGATTTCTGTCACTTGCTGCATCATTCTGCAATCTGTGGTAGTTGAGGCAAAGTTCAACTCCAGTTTCCGGACAGCAGATTTATCTTATCTTCTCCCTTTTGAAGGTTTCTCCTTGAAAAATAATAGTTTCTGTTTATTTATGTTGTTTAGCATGTCATATTTCCTGGGAATGATCTCTTGTGCCCCCACCATTTGGATGTCTAACATGCTTGAAATTATCATCTTGATTATCCATTTAACCCAGTTCTGTTTTTTCATTCAGCATTCTTGTTCCCCAAACCAAGTAATTGGTGATTATGATTTGAAAAGCTTGATTTGGAGATTTGGACCTTGGGAGTTTTATTTTAGACCTTATGCGGTCTATAAAGGTTATTTGTCTTTACTTCATTGCTCCCAGTTGCTGCTGAGGTTGGTGATCTTCAACCTAAAACATTTTTTTCTTAATGCATGGCATGGCCTAGTATGGGCCACTTTCACAATCCATGAGCAAGACTAATATTGTAATTCAAAGACATAACATATAAACCATAATGGGATATACAGTAGTAATACTAGGGAATGCATGTAGTACAGCGGATTTAGTGTAGGCTATGGGAGAAGAACAGGAGATAAAACAAAACATTTTTTATCTTTCTATAATGGCAGCATCCTTATTGACATATGGCACACAACAAGATATTAACATCTTAGTTTATTTTCTTCAAATATATGCGAAATTGTATAAAAGAGAGGCTTTGACATGACATTGCTGTGAATAAATTGAAAGAAACTACTTCCCTGCACTTAAAACAAACATGCAATACAACACCTAAATTCTCCCTTTATCATAAAGCATTACTCATGTTACAGAATAATATTACATTACAGCTAGTTCTTTCTGTTTTTAGCATTCAGGTTGGTATGTCATCAAACTACTATTTTCTAAACTAATGTAACCAAAACAACTGCGAGTTTATGCCACAGACATCAGACAGCTCACTTGAGTGTCATCCATTGATAAATCTGTGGTGTCGTTTGACACTTTTCGTTTTACCCTTAAAACGTCTCACCACTTTAAACTTGAAGTTCGAACTTGTATTTAAAATGTGTATTGTTAATCACATAGCCATGTAAACTGGCTATCTGTTGGCTCGAGCAATGTTTTCAGTCCAAGTCTACATTATATTGTATTATATTACTGTAACGTTTCTCTGAATGTTTTTTTAACGTTATTGAATACTAGGCATAAGCCAAAGGCTGGATGAGCTCTACTCTGTGGTACGATTTAGAAACAAACGAATGCTACAGCCTAATCCTGTATTTTTGCAAACAGCAATTAATGGGCCTTCGCCCCACATGCTCATCTGCGTGTGTATCAGCTGCGGCCTTGTTATGACTACTGGACGTTGTGTGGATGTTGTGAGGTCTGGATTCTTTAGTAGGCCAAGTTTTGAGCAGATCTGACAATGTACAGTGAAGTTACAACACCTTTTCTCAAGGTGAAGAATGCATGGCGTTGTCTTTGGACTTTTTAAGTTTGAGGTTGATATAATTAACTTTATCGGAGTAGTTAATAAAACTGTGGCACTTGTCGTTTCCACTTGCCAGTAGTTGGTGCTCTGACTCATGTGAAGCATTGATGGATTTGTATCAGGCATGTCAGCTTTGGTGCAGATTGGACAATGTTGAGTGAAGTTACAGCCACTTCCTGTTTCATAGTGAGGAACGCCATGCCATTGCAAATGCGTTTCATGACAACTCGAAAGATTCACAATATATTATCACACATGTCTTAGTCAAGCTGACCAAACCTGAAGTGAATGATCCAACCAAATCTTGTAAACATCAAAGCAACTTTTCTTTTGAGTTTTGTGGCATCTTAAGTCCCTCAAAAACGTGGTGCATCAAGCCAAAATGTCTGGACTTCCGAGTATAAAATTAGCTGGATTTTCCTGCGATCTTCCGCATCCATGGGTCCCATAGAGCAAGCGCTCAAGCGTTTTCCTTAAACCCTGCCTCCCTGCCACTTAGTCTTGGTTGGTCTCGACTCAGTCACAGAAATCGAGGAAGGAAAATAACGATGGATTTGGCTATTAGTGCTTATTATAACTTTTAGAAAGTAATGTTAAACAAGGGCTATTCAAGTGTTCATACTGGGAAGATAATTTACCTTTTTAAAAAAAGTATGTACTAATTTATAGTTTCTTTTCCAATGTAAGTCAATGGCAAAAGGTCTTTTTGGGCATAACATGACTGACACGGAAGTTGTAATTCCACGGATTGGCCACTGCAAAAATTGTCTTCGAAGCCTGGCGCTCTTTCTGGGGGCTTGCCCTCAGGCCACTGGGATCCTTATTGAGGCACCGCAAAAGACTACCCCTCCTCCTTTTCCTAGGATGTCGAAGACATGACTAGAGAGGACTTCTTTGAAAACAAGAAATAATATGAACATTTAGATAGTTGCCAGGTGTCTCAGAACCGTCCCGAAAAAAAAACTTTATTGGTCCCGAAGTGAATGTAAACCGTCCCAACTTCTGAGTAACTGTGCAACCATCTGCTGCTGCGCCCACCTGCCCTCTTGTGGTTTCAGCTTGGAGATTACATTACATTACAGTTCATTTAGCTGATACTTTTGTCCAAAGCGACAAACAATCATGAGGACACAACTCCGAACAGCAAGAATCTTGCAAGTACACTATCTTCAAATAGGTGAAATCATTTAAGTGCAGAACAATAGCTTCAAATAAGTCAAACCAAGTGCAACATACAAAAACAATAGAATACAAATTTCACCATTAGCTTCAAATATACCAAACCATCTATATGCAATATATAAAAAAAAAAATGTTTTGGCTGAGGTGCAGTTTAGACAGGTGGGTTTTCAGTCTGCGACGGAAGGTGTGAAGACTTCCTGCTGACCTGATATCAACGGGGCTCTTGTTCCACCATTTTGGAGCCAGGAAGGCCTTCCTCTTCATCTTTGAGTTACTAGAAAAGTGCTATACAAGTATTATTATTATTATTATTATTATTATTATTATTATTATTGTTATGAGTAAATTTGGTTTCAATTGTGTGTGTGTGTGAATGATTTTGGTTTTATTCGCACATACTCACACACGCATGCACACTTCTCATGATTCCAAGACTGAGACGATGATAATAATAATAATAAAAATAATACATTATACTTGTATAGCGCTTTTCTAATAACTCAAAGATGCTTAACAGAGTGAGTAATACAAAAATAAATAAATATATAAACAAACAAACAAAAAGGGAGGACAAGTAGAAGAGACGGTCAGTGTTTGAAGGCCGTGTTGAACAGGTGAGTCTTCAGTGATGATTTGAATGTGGAGTGAGGAGGAGTCTCTGAGGGTTTGAGGTGGAGACTTCCAGAGGGTGGAGCAGCAATGTCCCCCCAGGATCTGAGTTTGGTCCGGATGGGGGGGACAGGAGGTTAGCAGCAGCAGAGCGGAGGGTACGGGTGGGAGTGTGTCTGTGGAGGTCCGGTAGGAGGGGGCCAGGTTATGGAGGGCTTTGTAGGTCGTGAGGAGGATCTTGTACTTGATCGATAATATGCAAATATATCAAAAACAATATTATAACATGGGCAGCTTTAGTACTTTGTGATAATCACTAGGAAACATTTACCACAGAACTTGTTTCTCAATGTAGGACAAAGGTCCACATATTGTGCAGTTAATACTGCACACTGACTTTTCTCCCAACATATCTCTAGTTTCTGAGGATCGAGGAGATTGATAAACGCATATTATTATTTATTTTTATTTATTTTTCAATTAAGACCTCTCTTGAATCTTTATATTCCTCCCAGCATAGTAAGAAGTGAGATTATGTCTCAAATTCTCTTTGATGACAGCCTCACCACCAATGTTTCGCACTGCCAATCAGAGGCAGAGTAGGGTGGGTCATGAAAATATCGCAGCACTCTTACTAATCACTATTCAGCACATCAATCAACAAAATTAACACATGGCTGAAAGTCTGGACTTGTAAATACACAGAATTAAACCCAACTATCTCTGCCAGCATGTGTGTGGTGGTTTTCTCATGCTGATCACAAGGTAATATATTTACAGTGCATCATACTCTGCCATTTGGTTTCACTTCAGTGCTGCTGTCATTAGTTTGGACTGGATCGTGGAACACAAGATGCAATGGGTCCCATATGAAAAACTGCCTTTGAACTGAGAAAGCTTGGAAGTTTGAAGGCAGGTGTCATCGTTTGTGCCTTCAACCAGCCAGTGGGAAAACTAACCTAGTTTATTTCTACCTCACCAAAGCATAAGCAGCCCTCCAAGTGTTTTATCACACTTCCAAGCGGGAATGTTTGGATCCCTTTCTTGTTCCTTCTCTTGGAGTTGGGTGTGCCTCTGAATTAACAATAACCACTGACAAGAACACTGAATGTTACCGAGATATCTGTCACAGATGTCTGTTGTTCAGAGATGAGATGGCAGATTGGAAAACTCACTGGCAGTGATTCCTTTGATGTTTCAGTCGCATAGTAATCTGTTATGAAAGAAGAGTTAGCATCTATTATAGATTTGGTGAATGTTGGCACAGGAGCAGAGGCTTTGATGTTGGGAGATGTCAAAGGTTCAGGCTCAACCTAAAACAATCCCGAGCAAAGCTTTTTTTCTTCATTCAGTTTCTTCACATTCTTTTCAATCATATTTATTTTCACATTTTTGGCATATTCTGTGTTTCATAAAAGTAATTACCACAACGATGCTGTGCATCAGAGTGCATACTGTTCTTCTAAATACTGCTAAAGTTGTTGCAACTTGAGGCTGTTTATATGGATGTATAGGATGGAAAGCGATGTGTGTGAGAATGTGTTGCTTTGTAATAAGTAGATATTAGTTTGTTGAGAATTTCATATAACACCAATAGGCTGTTATTTTTCCATTTCTGTTCAGCTTGTCTGCATTCTGTCTTTAGCTGTGTTGGCTCCAGGGGCAAATCTGGTTCAAATTGTGTTTTTACGACAGTCTGATGCTGGTTGCACAATATTTAACCAGCGGATCTACCGTGCACAATTGTGGCTTGACAGCGCATAACATCACTCCGGGCAACAACTGCAGCGAAGTGCGCTGTGCTGGCTCTCTGTATATAAACTCTTTTGTGCACAAATGAATCAAAATGTGGAAACGATTTAATTGAGGGAAAAATATACAAATTGTGTTCCCTTATTCCCTTTATTTTCTTTCTATGGCAACACCCGTGCTCCGTAATTATGTACATACATTTTTTCAATAATGATTATTATTATTTTTGTACAATGTGGTAATTATGCATAAGATAAAACACATCAGTAAATAGTGTAGGTTTGGCATCAGGGGGAGACATTCTTTCCATCCATAATTATGGAGATCTGGGTTTCAGTGGTAACAGGCTAAGCAAGGTAAACCAAAGGTACCAAGATATGGTATCCCTCCAGCGTGTTCTGGGTCTGCCCCAGGGCCTTCTCCCACTGGGACGTGCCTGGAACACCTCCAGGTGTCAAATCAGATACTGAACCACTTCACCTGTCCTGTTTTAATGTGCAGGATCAGCTCCTTCCAGATAGCTGTGCTCTCAGCATGGTCTTGGTTCTTAGCTTATTAATTTTGTTTTTATCCAAATGCTTTAATAGATTAAATAGATGTTAGCCTTTGTCTAATATACTCTGAATTTAAACAGCACTAACTCCACAGCAAGCAAGCAACAATAGTGTTCTCATCATTGCATCCATTGTAAACAGCTGTCCACTGGCTGTGTTCCCTTAACTGCTCAACACAACAAGGATTTTAAACATTTGAGAGCCATAACCATTTTTAACAAAATAATTTACAGAAAGTGGTTTACTTGGAGTTAATTTATTTTATGAATAATCATAATATCTTTGATATGTTTCTGTTCACACCATAGCACAGTAAAATGTTGTTTGTTACTTTCAAGTATCTAACAGCTGATGTTGTGGAATATTCCATTTGAATTCCTATAAATCCAAAAGTGAGTAAGTATCAGGGACACAGGTATCTTGGTGGGTTTAAATGTTATTTATCAAACATAACTTTGTTTGTAGTGGCCAGTGATGCCTCCTCTTCTGTGGCCTCCTATGACCTGTGGTGTTGCCCAAGGCTCCATCGTTGGGTTAGGGTTAGGTTGACATTTGTGTCTCAAGAACTGTTGGATGCCGACATATATTGTCTTTGTTAACTTTGGTGATAACCACATCGAGCTTCACCAGCAGTTACACATTTATATTTGTCCAATACTTCAGTTAATCTGTCTGTTTGGTTTTCTTAAAATGAGCATCAAAGCCTCACAGAGCCCCGAACATTGCTGTATACTAACAAAATGACTAAATATATATACAATGTTCTCATTCTGCATTTTGGCCACTGGTTTGAACACTGCTTTAGTTTTATGTCTTAGCTACTCATACATACAAAGAGTAATGGGGGAGTGTGGAAAGTAACTAAGTGCATCTACTCAAGTACTGTAGCTGAATAGAATTCTTACTGCACTGCATTCATTAGCGGAAAAAAATATTTTGCTTATGTACATTTTGCTATAAATACATGTATACTTCCTAATTTTGAAGGCAGGACTTATCAGAAGTTATTGCCACCTTAGCTTAAGTAAAGGATCTGAATACATCTGCCACCAGTTACTGTGGGTAGGAGAGACTCCCAGGAGTAAAGCAGGATGCTGTTGCCCAGTCTACTTTGAAAACTTCTTGTTTTGAATTGGTCTGACTCTTCAAACACAATTTCTGATTTTTCTGTTGTCATTCTCATAAGGAAAAGTTGGCGCTAAAAGATCCCCCACATATGTCATCATTGCATTTTCTGACTTCAATTGTCATACATGTATAATTCATATTCTATAAGACAATGATGTGCAGTGTCTTAACAATGCTTAATATACCATTGTGTTTTTTGTGCTTTGAAGATAATGACACATTGTCGCACTGTCCTGTATCTGCTTTCCTTTCAGTGAATGAAACACATTTACCAGCACAATCACGGAGACTTTCATTATTTTTTTACTAAGACATACAATCACATCAGGCAAGCACTGATGTTAAATAAGCACCCAGAGAAACCATCCTTTTTCTCTTTGGGAAGCCTCTTGAACCCTTTTTCCAATTAATTACTGGCTGCAACACCTTGGCTGTGCCGACATGAAGAGTGACCAGTCCCAGCCCAGTCACATCCAGCAGCAGCCCCGCTGGCAGGGGAGCAGTTTTTGTAATCACCTGGCCACTGGCATTCTCCAGCTAGAAGACCCGTCACTTGCACACAGATGTTTGTTCATTCATCTCTGCCGGAGGTCATTGTGTCTGAGAAAGTGGTGACTGCTGCGTCCTCAAAACACCACACTTCCCCCGTTCCCTATTTAGATCCTCTTAAAGGCGCTACATGTTGCATTTGGCCCTCAATGAATCATTACCACAAAAGTCTAATTGCCGCAAAAGTCTAATTGCTGTAAACAGAAGACAATTGCGGAAACCTATTCATTGCATTCTGCCACCAGGTTTGACAGGGAAATATATTGGATCAGCAGTGATCCTTACAGGCTTTATGGAATATATTAAGAACTAGTTCTATTTTACATTATTCAAGGTTGCTTTTAAATTCACTTTGGTACAATTCTGGATGTTAAGGCGTGTGGTTTGCTCTTAGTCTTCTAAATCTATAAACGCACAAGATAAAACTGGCACGGGGGTTTGCAGAAGTGCCCAAAACAACTTTGCTTATTTTTCATCTGAAGGCTGCCATTCTAAAGGATCCTACATCCTAATATCTCACCACCTCTTTCTACTATTGGCAGAGATCCTACAGCCTGCGATTCAACCTTTTTCTATAAACTTACATCCAAGTGAGAGCCCAGACACCTCAAATCAAAAGTTGTTCCACTCTCATAGGGGTGCAATCCAACACACAGTAGCTGGAGGACGGTGGCTGATATACAGCATATGGACAACTTAGTAACATTGCTGTTGAAATCCCCCGCTCAGGCCTACACAACAGCTGTTAGCACCTAACGTTACACTAGCTACATTCAATTAATCATATAACCAATCTCCTGTTGCATTAGATATATTGTAGGAGCTTAAGAAACCTTTTGGTGGTCTAATGTTTTTTTTAATTTGCATGTACACAAACTAGGTTCAACAGAATGTCTTCATCTGAGAATTTGGTCAGGAAAAAAATGATGTTCTTGTTCAAGAAACAAAAACTATTATGGACCAGACCATAATTTGTCAAAGAAAGACATTAGGATAAATTGCCTTATAATAACTAAGAATTGCAGATTAAGATATCTCTTTGGTCTAGATGTTGCAGAAGTTGAAAAGCCAATTTTAACATGATTTGACTTTGTTGATCAGGGAAGAGACACAGAGAGAAAATGACACATTTAAAATAGACTTGGACAAGAAACATATTTCTTTTTGGATAGGGCCCTCAGCATGCTATTTTTGTATCCATGAATCACTTCATTTTCTATTTTTCTTAAGCTTAATGATCAAAAGATCTTGCCTAGGTAGGTTTCTATTCTCTATTATATCTGTATTATATCAGCCTTTATACTGGTCCAGTCTAATTTGATTATATTAAAAAGGTCACACAACATGCCCTACAACATTAGACATTAGACACGTATAGAATAAAGACACTTTTTTGCTGACTTGGGTTTCTGTGTATTTTGCCAAACTGTTGTTTGTGCACTGCACTTTTCTAAAACTTCCTGTTAAGTTTGCAAAAAGTGCGACAGCATTTCAACACTTGAAATTAGAGCTTGCTTGCTAAATTTTGCAAAGGCCTGTTACTTTGTGTTGTAGACACTTGTATTACTTCAGTAAACCAAACTGACCAATGAAGTATGCTAACTAAACTAAATAGAAGGAAAAGAAAGGACAGCTCAGTAAATGTCGGCTCCTTCAAGAACAAAATCTTGTTTTCAATGTAAGCTAATGTTAGCTTTCTTGCTAAAGCTTACAAATTGATAGCTAGCTTACATTAGCAAGATACTGTCTTGAGTGAATAACGTAAGCTAATTCATCCACACTCCTGGGGCTGGTATGACTTGTAAATTGTCAAGCTTACTGTTTGCAAAAAGTAAAGGTTAAGAAGTAACCAACACCAGATCCATGAGGTTTACAGCCAGCTGTCTAACCTTAGCTGAGGTTATGGTGGCAGCCGCTGGTATAGAACTCACAACCTTCCGGTGTTCTATTTGGAAGCCTGACCTCTAGCCTCTTACAGTGTCGGGGAATTTACCTACAAACGACATACCCAAAGTAAATTTAAAAGCTGCTCTTCAACCATTTGCACCATATTCATGGTTTTAGTCTCATTCAAAAGATAACACTCTTATTGTTCTTGCAAAACTCCAAGTGCTTCTGGCACTGAGTAATAGTGGTCTGCATATACTGAATTTGAAGAAAATAAACTGTCTACATTTCTTTGTTGAAAAAGATGCCTGAAGATGTCTATAGTTGGTAAGTAAGAGCTGGAAAACACAATAGGATCATAGCATCAAGTATTACCAAGTTCAGGTTCAAATTTCAGAACAAAAACCCCAAAACACAACATATTAGACAGGTTCTTCTAAGAGTAACACCAAGTGTTTCCAATTTGGAGATATTATAATACCAGGCGGGCCGTCTACACGGTAAGAGGCTAGACCACCACCACCCTGTCAGGAACTACGGAACGAAATAACATAGGATCCAAAATACACAACTTAAAACGTGTAGGACGTTCAAACAAAAAGAGCTTTAATCCAAAGTTTATCAATTAACAACAACCATACACTTGCTTGATCTTACAAGATGAACTGGCACAAGACAAGGGGAGACAGTACTATTTATACGTGAGGTAAGGGCACACAGGTGACACAGAAGCGGGAAAACACACAAAGGCAGGAAGTTAAGTGACCTGGAACGAGAGGGAAAGGAAGGTTTAAAATACAAAACAGGAAGTGCAAAACGACACTAGACAAGAGTGACGGTAACTTAACATAACGTGACCTGAGACACATTAAACACTGAACATGAACTAAACTATAACATAAATACATGACATAACATTAAATAATCTGACGAGACATGACACACTCATCAATTGTTACACATCAAATAATTTGGTCATCATTAACCTTACATGCAATACTATATAAAATGTTATGTGTGCAGCAATAAACTGTTAAAATGACATAAATTATAGCATTGCTAATAATTAGTAAACATTACTAATTAGCGTTACATTTTTTAATAGTAAAATCACTATCAACTAAAGTGTAATTAACTATAAATTGACCATTTATTAATAATAATGATAATAATAATTATAATACATTTTATTTAGAGGCGCCTTTCAGGACGCCTCTAACCATTTATTAATGGTGGTTATTATAGTGTGAAGTGTTACTGTTTATAGATGTTGTTTATAAAACCATGTATCAAACTCTATTGAGCGGTTTTATTTGTTGGGATGAAGGCAATAATAACCAGCCAGCATTAAAGGCAGTAAATATTAATGTCTGAACTTAGCCCTGATCTTTGTCATTTTTTATAGAATGAGTGTTGTGTGTAATTGTCCTTCTCATAATACAATTCATTTGTTCATCAGTTCTGTTTGTGGTAGCCAGTTTTGTGAATGGGTGCTTCCTTGATGTGTAATGTCTGGAGAGAAATGGAGCATCAGTTACAAGTAATTACCTAAAGGGGGACTACATAGCTAATTTCATTTGAACTAAAAGAGAAATACAGTTATGATGTTGCAGCTATGGCTATGGGTTATGTGATAATGATTATTATTGTGGTTCTATGTCAACAGCAAGTTTTTGGGTGGTATTTAGAGAAGCAGGCTGCACACACAGTGTCCTAAATGAACCAATTGAGCTTGCTTCAGCAATGCATGCTAATTCAATTGGTAAATTGAAAGGTCAATGGGATGCATAGTAGCATATCACTGCAGCTCTGATCCCCTGGCACAGACCAGACATTTAATCATGAATTTTTATTTAAAATAAGATTTCTTTTTCTATCATTGTTTAATTATTTTGTATGTATTACTTGGAATATATTTATGTGTTTTACCATTATGTTTTAAATTAGTTTAATTAAGTAATACGCTGTCTTAATCATAATTGACTGAAACCAAATTTGAAGCCAAAATGTTGACATTATAATTAGAGAGTGTGTGAGCAATTGTCAGCAATATTTAGATTTGATTTAGCAAGAGCTTTATTAAGAAATTATTAATAATTTAATATGGACTAAATTTACAGACTAGCTTAAAATGTTGTAGTCTGTGCACTGAGCTGGCCTTCTCAATGGCGTTACTATGAAGTAATAAACCGCACAAACAGCTAATATAACATTGAACAATTTGTCTGTTCAAGCACCTGCAGTGCTCTTTGATTTTGTGCATAGAGAAGTGGAGACCAGTACCTTACCTTATGCAACAGAATATGGTTTAAAAGAAAAAGTATAATAATAAATGTAAAAGTATATGTCCAGTGCTTTAATTTCCTGATGATTATTAGTGGTTGGTTCTACTGTAACACCCCTACCTTTTATCAGGCCAAGGATCAAAATAATTTTGTTTTTATTTAAAAAACAAAACTAAAAAACAGCTAAACTGTCCGAACAAACAAACACACTCAGCATACACACACAGATCAAGCTGGTCCAGTCAGAGAGATGAAATAATTAGTCTGATGCTTGTCTAATGAGCAGTGTGGCAAAGATACATGATGAAGAAAATCAATCATGTATAACACCACAGTGATCAAGAGAATTGTCAAATTTGATGGCTAATTGAGTCCCCAACCCGGGGTTATTTTTAACCTCATCACTGTTCTGATCACGTGGAATAGCAAGCCCTTCGCTAACATGTCATTAATTAAGCTAAAAACATCAATCATGATTTTCTTTCTCCCCTCAGTACCCGCCAGGATCACTAACATATCGAAGGACATCACAGTGAATGAGGGCAGCAACGTCAATCTTATGTGCCTGGCTGTCGGCCGACCTGAGGCAAACATCATATGGAAGCATCATTCGCCAAGTGGTAAGCCACACGTTTTTTATTTCTATTTTTTATTTTATTGGTTGTAAAGCTGACTTTTATGTAAAATGGATTTAATGGAGTAGGTTTCAGTTCATACAGGTAGAACATTAAGATGAAGAGCAAAATCCAGTTGTAAACTAGAGATTTCTGTTTGCAGTTAGTTACAGAAACAAGATACTGGGCATAGCAAAAACAATATTTGTTAACTATTTGGAGCTAGAAATTAAAGTACAGCTTGAAATTTGGTAGTATGTGAGGAAGGTACAGAGTCTTATCTGATTCTTGACAAATATGTTATTTTGTGCATTTTTATGTCGTCTATTCATTAAATCTTTGCCTCACTTTCGTTACTCTGTAATGTGGATGTTTTCAGAAAGTTTTCATAATTTTCTCTTCAAACTGTCAAAGGTAATTCTGAGATTTCACCAAACAAATGTGTCAGGCAAAGCTGCAACAGCATTACCTCAGTGTTCAGGTGACTGAACCACCCCTCCTACGCACATGGCCTGATGTTGACATACCCAAACAACACACACCTCCAACACTTGCTTCACATGAATATTCGCCTACGTGCAGAACAGCCATATACCTCCAGCGAGATATGAATCTGTAGCTTTTTTGTGTTAACATAGTCACGAGAGGATTTATAATGGATAATGCCTGGCTTTAATCTATTGACTAAGGCCTTGTTTTCTTTTCAATTTGGAGGATTGGAGGGGTTGAAAATGCACAACCTGTGGCCTGACAGGACCCAACTCCAATCAACCATGATTTGGCTGGATGCCATAGCTGCTTTGGTCTGTTCTGTTGTGCTAGTACCTCACAGCCTGAAGGCGAGCCAAGAAGATCTGTGCGCCTGTATGTGTGTGCATGCATATGTGTTCTGTGTTCTAATTGTGTCGACTCCACGCCTCCCACTGAGCATTCAGCGGTGTGAGTCATGCGCTGCTTCTCTATAGGATCAGATGTTCAGCCTCCAACATGACATGGATGCTTACAGCCCAGCTGTTCCTCTCTTAATCTCCATTATCTATAGCCAGCAGAATATGGTTCTCACAGCCCAGTCTCCCCCACCTCAGCCATCCACAATATTTTCAACCCTCCTTTTATGTGTTCCCAAATTTTAACTTTAAATATCAGGCTCTCCCCACAACCCATTTTTTAAATGTGAATTGTAATCACATTCAAAAGGGACAACTTTAAAGACTTACACAAGACCACCTGCCAGATGGTGTAATTTTCAATGACTGTAAACTCAGTAACGCCCTTCTGGGGTCTGACTTCAGTTTTATGTTTCTGTTATACATTGAATTTGGCACTTGTTTAGCACTTAAACGCTAATATTATCCCTTTTAATATTGTTATATTTCTCTCCAATTCAAGCTACTGCAGGCAATTAATGTGTTGCCAATAAATGCGTATGAAAGTTGCATTACGTAATGCCCTTTTAATGCCGAGTTCAGTTCAGATGTTGACAGAAGAAAAGAAACTGAAGGACAAGCTTTCTGAAAATAAAACAACAAATTTAATGATTTCAAGACACAGTCAATGTTTTTTTCTGTTTTACAAGAGGAAAATGGCCCCGTTAGGAAGTGCCTTGGAAGCCCAATAGTTACAGCACATGTCATATGACCACAATGTCCCAGGCTTCATTCCGGCCTTGCATGTCATATCCCTCTCTCTTTCTCTCCCCCCTTTTCTACACTCACCTCTGACTAATAAAGGCAAGAATACAAACAATATGAAGAAAATTGCCCAAGTAGTAGAAAAAAAGGAAGTCAGTACTCACTATCAACCCTGAGCTGAGACAGCAAGAGCAGTGGCACATGAAGCAATATAATCACACTTGAAAAGTACAGGAATCCGTTGGCAGGGAACTGGTATGATGTGTCTTTGTATGTGTCTATGTGTTATTGTCAACAGGGAAGATAATGGGTTATCTTCCTTGACATTTGTCTGAGTTGCACTAATGAAAAGAGAGACTATGTGGGAAGATGTTTGGGCAGCTGAAGAAATACTCACTGGCATTCAGAATCTTAAATGTCTTTCCTGCAGAGTGGCATTTTCCTGACTTGCTCCTCACCGTTTGCTTTTCATGTTTGTCACCAGCGATAATGGACTGTTCCCTCAGAGGATTTGTGTTTGTGTCTGTTAGTACAGCACTAAAGAGAGCAGTGTTCTCCTTGAGTTAAACTGTCCTCAATCTGCAATGCAGCTGCCTTCCCACTTGATAGTTGTTTTTCCATGGCATATCATTAAAAAAAATTCACACTCACATGGTGTCAGGAACATGAGCAAATATACTCTAGCAGCTGATAATGCAGGAAGTGACGTGAGAAATTTGGCTCAGGCAACATATGGAAGGAATATGGAAATACTGAAACAATAAAGTTGCGCTGCCTAATTTGATCCTGAAGTTTGTTAATAAAATCAAAACTGAGTTGTTGTCAGATTCCCCGTCACCGTTTAATATGAATCTTGTTCTCACTGCCCTTAAATGAAGGGAGACTCTGAAGCCTCTACACAGTATATGCCAATAAATCCTCCAATGAAGATGGTGACATAAGTCAGGGTTGTGGGGAGAGAAGCAGCCCATTAATGCGTAGACTCTTTGATCGTTTACTTAATGTCAATTTAAGTCTCACCTTTATTTTGTACACTGCGAGACTCAGTCCCCATTTCAACTCATTCGGGACTACATAAATTATTCAGCCGTGTCCATTGAATCTCTGGCTGCTGGCCACTAAAAGGATTAGAAGATATATGGTTGGGTGAAAACAGTTTATTTAGGGGACAATGCTTTATGGATCCCTTCGACCCATTTAGACTCATTAAAGTGGATAGGTTGTGAATGTAATCTCTCTCAGATGTCAGTTTGTGTCTTTCCTTAGTAGCTTTGGAAGATGGCTGTAATGTGTGCTGTCCTGTAGAAGTGCTGCAGCTGAGTGTTATTGTTATTTGAAATCAGTAAGAGTGTAAAGTTGCCTATGTATTGTCACAACAGTAATAACAAACACTGTTATGTGACAACCATATATCACGGATCAATCACATATCTTATAAATGATGTTTGTGTATTATTTATATAATTTGTAACAGCAAACATATACACAGAAAAACATAATGCTACCAGAAGGACGACTTTGAGCCGTGCTAGCAGCTCTCAGGAAGGCGATGACAGTCGGGCTTTGGTTGAAACTGAAATATATTGGATTGATTGCCATGACATTTGGTACACGCATACATAATTAGTTATAACATGATCCCTTACAATTTCAAATAGTGCCGTCATCAGGTCAAAATGTCACTTTGTCTACACTATACTACCTGCAAAACTAATGACAATGCTCAATGCTAATAAGTAAATGTGATGTGATGTGTGAAGGAATATATTGGCCACGTGACAAAACTTTCACTTCATTATAGTTTTCAAGTTGAAAACAAGTAAGTTTTGTTTTCCCCTTAGAGCTGGCTTTATTTGTATTTTTAATTTATTCAGATTTTGAGTATTAACAAGTAAATTGTGAGATCCGAAGGCCAATCATTTAAAACGTTGGCAGTGTTGAGCCTGATGACAGAAGCACAGCAGCACAGACAGATGTTGTTGTGTTGGGATTAGTCTCCTGATGAGTTTCATTCACAGTGTGGTGCAGCACAGATGCATGGCACACTATTGGCAGTGATGTTGCCTTCCAATAAGAACAATACTCCAGCACTGCCTGCTGATGGTGAATCAGTTATCACTGGGAGAAGAAAACGCATCTAAGCAGGTGTTTCTCACAGAAAAATGGAATGATCCTTAGAAAACTTACATTGAAACTTTGAAAATTACGTGTTTTCTGTCTTTTTAGTGGGGAAACAGAAGACTCAGGTCCGTTGGATTGCGAGTTCCGATATTCTAGACCCCCACACTGCTCCCCGAGGGCTGATAATATAATAGCTGCCTACTGCTCCTAATACTAGGATGGGTTAAATGCAGAGTCTAAATGTCACTGTGTGTGCTGTGCTGTGTACATGTGTGACCATTAAAAGAGGATTCAAAATCCTTCTTATCCAGTTCCATGCAGCGGCACAGACAGTAACACACTATTGTCACAGCCACACAAACACAGTATTACCATATTGCCAATGTTCTTGCTAGATTGAGCAACTTTTCTGACCTTCTTAGCAACTTTATTTCTGAAAAGCGACAAGCAACAAATTATCGACTTATTCATACCATCAGGGAAAACGCAAAAAAGTATATTATATTGTAATTCATTGTCAGTAGGTGTGGAGCAGTTAAATTAATATAATACAATATAAGATATTACACACTGATTCATAAATATTATTGATAAATAATGTTGTTAGTTGGCACAGCGGCCTATAATATATATATATATATATATATATATATATTTTTTTTTTATATTTATATATATATATATATTTTATATATATATTTTTTTTTTTATATTTATATATATATATATTTTTTATATATATATATATATATATATTTTTTATATATATATTTGATTGATTGATTGTTTTGTATAATTGGGTTTTTTTAGGGTCATTATGCAGAATAAAGATATGTGTGTTGTATGTAAAATATTCCTATTCACTACTATCCCGGTAGGTAAGAACACAATTATTCCTTAAATCCAAGGCAGGCTGTGTTCAAATTTAGTCTTACCCTCAACTTCCCACTCACCAACCTCTATTCAATTCTATTCAACAGCAACCTCCTCCACAAGAAAATTGTCAATTTATGAGAACATGGCGGACACAGGGTGAAGGGCCAGATAATTGAATAGTCTTGCCCGAACAGAAATGTTCAAACCTGTGCAGCCCTGCCTGTGTGAAATAGAATAATATATTCTACATGTTTATATGTTATACAAAAACAACATTTAAAAAAAAAAGTCCACACAATACAGTAGACATTTTAATCCAAGTATAAACTGAACTCACTTGTTTAATTTAGAGAATTGTTATTTTCTCTATGGATGTACATGCAGGCAGAGCCGGTTTAAATGGATAGATTACAATGGGCGGAATGTAGCACAACTCCTGCTAGCTAGTGGCTGTTTACGTGCCTCCCCATGCTGATTTTGACAAAATCGTTAATGAATCTAAAACATATTTTGCGTCCTGCTCGTAGTATGTTCTTATGTGGGTGATATGATTAATGCTGTTGTAGAGGTTGCAATGCTGTGCTGTGCTATCACTACCAGTAGCAGTAGCCTCATCTCAAATGAGATGTTTAAAGAATATCTGTAAATTGTAGTTTACATATAAATCCGATGCCAAGAATAAGCTTGCAAGTGGCTTCCACCATTATACCTCGTGCCGTAGTAAAAGGCAGTTTCATAGGATTAAGACACAGATACAGTGACTCTTAGGGCCCTGTTACATCGACCTTGTTTGGTCCGGATTTTCTGACTTTTCGGTTTGATATGAACCAAAATCACAGATGGGAAAACATGACCTGGACCAGAGAACAAACTAAACGATTTCGAACCATTTCGTTTCTAGCGTGAAAGCATTCTTTGAATAGTTTGGACTTTCAGACAGGGGGTCTGGCAGGCTGTTGTCATGTTATAAGAGCTTAGCTCAGATGGGGAACAGGTCAGTGCGCAGCGAGTGTGTGGTAGAGAGAGCAAGAGAGAATGGATGTGCTGTGCTCAGAGCAGACAGCTGTTTTCAGAACATGGAGCAGAGGAGAAACTAACAGTTGTCAAGTGGTAGTGAAAATGTACAGTGTAGGTTTCAGTTTGTCTCTGATTAAACACTGCATCTCCTCCCATCTACAAACCAATCAACTGCAAGTAGCCTATAGGGAAACGCAGCTCACGTAGGTGAAGATGACCAGACAAAAACAGTTTTTCAAACTTTCAGGTGTGAAAATTATTTTCCAGCATTCATGGCATCTAATTTCTTCATATGTAAATACTAGCACTACTTACTGTCATTCACTATTCATTGCTTGCAATTTAAAAGCGTGATCTTTATCATGTTCCTGTGTCAGAGAACTGAGTTTAACAAGTAGGAATCTGTGTACCACAATACATAACTATATTGAAAGAAAAAAATGCAGCTACTTTTCCTTCCCTCATATAAAACTGGGTCAAACTAATTGGTGCCTGATTGCCAGCCAGTAAAGATTTCAGTGGCACAGAGACTCAACTGTGCTTCACACAACAGAGTATATCAATCTTGTAATGATTAAATAAAATGCTTTGCCTTATGCATATTCATGAATCTTTTTACTTTAACATTGCGGAAATTGGTAAGACCTCTGTCGCATTTTTAACAATCGTAATGCTTATAACAAGGTTATGTTGAAGAACACAATATAAACTATAAACTCCAAGGTGTTAAACAGTAAACCTGAGCTAAATGGGAATTGGAAAATGGATTTTTTTTTTTTTTACAGTCTTAGAAGGAGGTATTTCCAGTGTCTAAGGGCATATGAATTAAATACAGCATCAATGTAGTGTTTTAGTCATGGAACTTTGAGTTAACACAAAATAATAATGTGTCCAGCATTGTTCACTATTGTCCTAAATATGTATGCCTATTGCATGATAAGGTGACTGTAATGAGACTGTTATGGTAACAAAATACTATATAAACTCTGGTAGACTCAAGATATTTGTTTAGGTTTCAGATTCAAACTGTGAATTTGAGTTTACATGAAACGCTGTGATAAGTCTGTGTTGGAGCTGTTATTGATTAGCGTTAGCTATAAGCATTAACAAGTGATGGGCTAAGATAGCATGATGAAATATCCAGTTAATGAACCCCAGCAGTTTGTTTGGTTTTACTTTATATCTTGAAGGAGACACTGTAATGTGTATTTGGATTGTGGAAAAGCAGAGGACATTACAAAGATAGTTTGTTAGCTAGCTGCCTCTGGGGAATTAGCTTGGCTTGTCTCGAAAGACAAGTTCTCGATTATTCAGTGAAAGACACAACTTTAACATCTTACTGCCACCTTTCAAGTTTTAATGGCATTATCAACTTAAAATCAATCAAATCTCATTTGTCTTAGTGTGCTTTACAGACTGTACAGGATACAACACCCTCTGTCCTTAGACCCTCACATCGCACAAGGAAAAACTTCCTAAAAGAAACCCCATAATTAAAGGGGGAAAAATGGAAGAAACCTCAGGGAGAGCAACTGAGGAGGGATCCCTCTCCCAGGACGGACAGACGTGCAATAGATGTCGTGTGTACAGGATAAACAACATAGTACAAATACAACATTTGACAGAAATGATGTTGTGTTGAAAAAAGAGAAAGTTTGGATGAATCCAGGAAAATGTCAAAAAGGCTTCCCGGTGTCCAACAGGACCAGGGCAGCAGGACCAGGGCAGCAGGCGCAGCAATAAGTTGGGTAAAATCTCCCTAGGCAGTAAGGTATGAAATGAAGTTCTGTCTTTTGGACCGTTCACTGTTTTTGTTCTGTGACAGTACAACATTTAAAGCCATTCATTAACTGATATCTGAAGAGGACCTACAGTGTGTTAAACACTAAAACTGTCAAAGTATATATATATGTGTATATATCTATAACTTATACTGTAGAATGTATTTTACTATATTATGTAAGCTAGGCTAATCAATTAGGCTGTTCATAATTAAAGTTAGTCTTTAGTAATTGCTTAAGTCTTGCGTTTGTGTTATGTGTTTTAAACTTAATCAAATTCTAACAAATATATAAATGGAAAAAGCACTTGCTCCGCTTGTAGGATTGACCATAGAGGCATTAACCTTTTTATTCAATGTTTTTAGGGGGCTTGAGCTACAGTTCAGGTCACAGTCATGTTAGCTTTCCCATTAGTAGTTCAAACTACCAAACTAGTCTTCCCCACATGATGACAACACATGCAAACCTTCTACGCAGACACAAAACAGACAGACAATGTGACAGATAGCTGTGGGCTTTGTGGCAAGATCTGTCATAAATGTGTTAACCTGCCCCTGATATATACGCTACGGCTACTACTACAAATAAGATATTCAATTCTAATTTGCTTGGTAACTCTTCACTGAGGTCACATTGTTGGATCATCAGCTACAGTACAGTCTCCCTGGAGCCAATGTACAGATTCAGAATCTGTTTCCCCATTTGAAAATATATATCTGATATCAACCCCAAAAGAACACAGAAGAGGACAAATGTATAATGTATAACATACATTATACACATACGAGAAAGTTTGCGACCAGTGTGGAATCTTTTTTAGCTTTGCACTTTTCTGTGGGATCACAGTGTGTGTTTCTACTCCTCAGCACCAGGGATTCAATGTTCAAAAACAAGGAAAAATGCAATACGATTTGTGTGACCCATTTTAAGTACTAAGGGAGGGCTTTTCCTTTCAAATGTATCCCTTAGTTTAGACAGCAGAGGCTCAGGCATTAATATGTGTACAACACGTCTCAGAGGCCAAGACGAGTGAGAACTAAGTTCCGGCCTTTGAGGAAGTGAAAAAAGATTGTTGGTCATTTTTAGTCTTCACAGTTAAACTCACAGTTGCAATCCGTAGATACAGAAGGGTATCATGTCTGTAGAGCGATCACTTTGGTACTGTAAGCCAATTACTATAAATCAGATGGGGTCTGGCTTTGGGAGTCCAGATATGCTTATTGTTAGCCAGCCATAACATTAGAGGAAAGCATTTCCCAATAACTTGTTCTATGGTCTGTGTACTTTTGGGAAGTCTCCAAGCAAGCTTTTTTTTCAAATGTATTTGCCAAATCCACTTTTAAAATCCCAGCGTGGGAGTGTGGGGTGTTGTTTGGCTGTTAGAGGTGTCAGAAGTAGTATGCGATTGTGTGAGTTCAGCATGTTTATGTAGGTGTGTGTGTATTTGCTTTGCAGGGGACCTGGAGGGCTAACTCAAACCTTCACCCCACCACCCACACAAGGCGCAAAAGGCTGTGAGAAAGAAGTGCAAAGCATTCAGAAAAGTATGGGAAAGGGTTGGTAAAAAGGGAGAGGGTCTTATTGCAGTGAGTCCGTAAGTAAGGCATAAATGGAGATGAAAAAAACCCCGCTATGGAGGAACAGAGGGGCACAGGAGGCTAAAGGAAAGATTAGTGCAACAAGGAGCTCCCAATTTGCTCTTAGCAGTGTCTTATCAAGAGCATTTTGCAAGTAAGAGCCATCAGAACGCCAATAGACGGGTGCAGACTTTACCGAGTGAATGGCTTCTGCTCTCCTGTCCTTAATCATTAATCACAAACGCAATGCGAGTAATTTCCCTTTGAAACTAAATCATTAATAACACATAGTAGGTGGACATTTGCACTCACCTGTTTTCCAGAATGGTAGAGGGGAGGGATTGGTTCGCACCATCTTATCTTGTGATTGAGGGTTAGGAGAAATAATGTTTCCTATTTAATTGCTATATATCAACATAATGAGTTGTTAACATACCTGTAAAGTATAGGGCTTTTATCTGGAGGGAGGCGGGGATCTTGGTTTAATTTATTTGTATGAGATGCCTGGTTGTTTGAAGACCTTTTTTAATGAGATGCTTAGCAATGGCAGCTTTGCAGTTTGCTTATTAATTATCACATATTATCAATGAAATCTATAGACATTCCTGCACACAAACCCTGCCCCAAATACACTATCAAGGAGGTAAATAGTTCTCTTGCATTTGGTCTGTGAAACAAGGATACTGATGGAACTACATTTTAAAGAAGCAATTATTTTCAACTTTAATGTAATGAAAACATCTGGCCTTTACGTGCCAGCGGGGTTTCTAGGGATGTGAATCTTCAATATTTTTGCCAAAACATTTGTGTATATTGTGAAAATGGGATGTTATAGTTTTTTAATCTTGGTAAGAGTGCTTACCTTATTAAAGAAGAGCAAAGAAAAGAAGAAAACGTTACAATTACAAAGGGACAGATATCTTATTGGCTGATATCTAATCAAAGGTTATTGAAAAGTTTATTAAAAAAAGGCAAAAACTGTTGTATTATTGTATATTGTATTGATTAATAACAATAAATAAAGTTTATAAATAAAATTTTCTTGCTTTTTTGAAAATGGGGAAAAAAATATTTATGTTCAAACTTAATACAAATGGAGGATTCTGAATCCTCTTTTTAAAGTTCTGCAACTTATACATACATTACATACATTAGCAGGATACATTTGAACACATGTTGTTCTGGTGATGGACGACAGATTGCCTCCATGGTTGCAGAAGGCAAGGTGGTTGAACAGTTAGTAGACTTTATCCACACCTTGCAGGAACTTGAACTGGTCCCAGATGCAGAAGCAGGTGTTTTTAACAGATCTAATTAATAATGCAGGAGCTCCTTGGAGGATCCTCTCCAAGCCCAGCTGGAAGATGTCTCTTGGTGTTTGCTAGTAAATGTAAGTTTTGGAAAAACGATGGATACAACCTCAACATGCTGATCGACTCTTGAAACTGTGTGGTAGAGGATTACTTTTGAAATCCTCTACCACACAGTACATACAGCAGCTCATATATGAATCAATCTACTATAAATACCTCTGATAATTGGCCTTTTATTCCAAGCCTGAGTTACAGCACATTTGCTTCATAACTTCCGCCCTGAAAGCCTTTTAATTCACTCAGTGGTTTTAATGTGAACAGGCCTGATGAGGGAAAACATCTATTGATTGATCATTGTTCTCAGGAAAGGTCATGCATTTGAAATGAACGAGGCAAAACAGGGGTGGGGGGATTGTGGGGGTGAATGGTAGAATGCAATTAAATAATGATGTAGCGGAAGGTGGGGTTGGGGGGGCTTCAAGTGGAATAAACAGCACATTCAGGGGAGGTAAAATGAACCACCATCAAGGGTGCGTCGAAGAAAAGGAAAAGTGATTCTGCTGTCAGAGGAGGCGGAGCGGTGTGGAGGGAGGAATCATGACTCTGGGCGGCTGTTGTGTCTTGCCTAATAGCACAGATAGAGAAAAGAGACAAACAAACTCACACGGGGCACATAGAGCCAACAAAAGCCTGCATGCAAAGGTACACAAAGAGGCGCACTGAGGCCTAACTGCTTTTTACAATTTGTACAGAGCGAGCTGGTGCTCATGTCGACACTCATGTTCTTAATGATATGTCAAGAAAGTCAAACATGGGAAGAGTGGATAGCTATGGAAGGATATTATGTTTGTTACAAAGCAGAGACAACATGGCAACCTTTTGTTCAAAAGAGAACAGGTTGCTCTTTCAAAAGATGTCATTCTCTATTATATGAAGACGTACAGTGGTCATTCATATGGTAATGACACTCATTAGGCTTCATCATGTCAGTCAGATATTGATTTGCAGGTAAATCATTCCAGGAGTCTTTATTTTACTCTTTGCCAAAACCCAGGAATTTTAAATATTTCCATATATCCAGTCATATTTACATACGTAATCTCAATGAGACTAAGACTGAAACAGAAGGAACTCTATTCGTATCTCTCCTGGATGTGTATTATATAATAATACATAAAACCTGTAGAGTTATGTGGGTTGCAATAAATTTTTCTCATATGCTCAATAATATGGTAGCGTGTCACACTCAGCACTGCTAGATGGCAAACAATTGCAAAGTTTATTCACATTGCTTTTCAAGTGTGCACGTGTCTTTATGGAATGCACTGGGTGTCTAGCCTCCCTCCGAATTCTGTTTCTTTGTTCATTATTTGTCAAACGATTAAACAACCTACATACTGGCAAAATGAAGCCATTTTTTCATAATTAAGCCGTCATCTTGCCATAATTAGGGCTTTGTGAAATAAAGTGTAACCATCTTTTCAATATATAATTTGTTATGCTCTGCTGATAAAGCAAAAATGTTATCGCCATATATCAAATTAGACTGTCCCCATTCTGTCAAGATGTGAGAAACCAAGCCAGGAAAGTGGAAGTTCTCTCTTGGCTGTGAATGGATTTTTTTTTTTTCTTTCTTTTGCTTTGGAAGAATGTGGGTCACAAGCAAGTGAGAGCCCATCCACATGCCTTTACATTAGAGCCATTGGAATTAATTTATACTGTATGATTAATCCCTCTCATTTGTTCTAGCATTGGGCATGTTTGGTACATTTGAGCTGAAGCCGGCTGAATGGCAGGTCGGTCTTCTGGTGAGTGATACATATGTATATGCAATTTTTAATTTCTTTGCAAAATGGCTGCCATGCTCTTCTTTAAGGGCCCTTCTGCAGTGTAAGGTCATCCGCCTCTACATGTCCCAGAAGTACCAGTAAATTAATATGTTATCCAGGCAGTGGAATGTGAGAAGCAGGAAGCTCCCGATGAATCATATGATGTGTAATCTGCTTATCTGGTGTAAAGTAAACCCATGCATGTTGATCTGAAGCGATGTCTCAGGGGTGAATATACTTAACACACCTTCAACACCACTGTCTGTCTGAGGAGTATGGGAGTCTGTATGTCACACTTGTGATAGAGCCTGTAATGATGCCATACTGTCACTGTGATGATGCTGATTAATCTCCTCTTGATGATGAAAACTGAGGAAAAAGATGAAAGCACTGTGTGGTGGCTTTGTTTTCAATGTACTGACAATCAAAGCAGAAAGAAACAGAAAGACATACCCCACTCATCTATTGGTGTTATTAAAAATTATTAAATTCCACTTATTTTAAAACCTGATACTTTAATTACACCACTGGATCGCGACAGTACAAGTAAGTGATGCCTTGGCTAGGTGTTCTTCCTGCTATGCCTTGGTTAGGCAGTTCTTAATTTATATTATACCAACCTACCTACTTTTAATTCTGCATACTAATTCATGCATTATAAGTATAAACCCCACTCAGAGATGAAATAAGACTAGTGTGATTATAATATATAACCTAGAAATTACGTTTGAGTTTTGATAGCAAATGTATTTCAGACAAACCTAATGCCGCCTAGATTATGGCAACCTAATTATGAGACGTAGAATGTTCATACTTAACACGTCTGCAGAACTTTTTTCATGGTTATGTTTAAGCACTGACATGGTGGAAGGGGAAGAGCGTTGTTCTTTTCTTTTTCAAAAGAAATGGCCATTGTGTGTGTGTTCTTGGATGAGTAAATATAGTAGGGACTTACAAAAGATTATTCATAATGATAATTAAAAATTAAAAGAAGCAAACAGATGTTTGGCAGAGGTAGTTGTACAATCCCTGAGTGAAAGAGGGCATAAGGCTGCTTTATCTGTATGTTTCTTTGTTTCTGTTTTTGTTGCTTAAACCCAAATACATGGGTTTAAGCAACAAACCCTTGGTGGGAGCCAAGATGTGAATCCTTTGGGGTCCTGAGCATTCACCCTGACTTGCGGTGTAATAACGTAGCATCTCCTTCACTGGAAAACACATAGCCACATAATCCAGGGAGGAATGACCGTTACCTCTAATTGTATTTGGCATAACAAATGTGTAGTATATAAACATCAGTTTTAGTAAACATGGTTGCACAAATACTGTGGATCACCAATATAATTTAAAAGCAAAAATATAACTCACAAAGCAAAATCTTCACTTACTCATCATGACATTGCCATAGCAACTCAGAGGTCAGCTGTGAGTAAATTAATAAATGTGCCTCTCAAAGTGTACGTGTTTGGATGACTTGAAGCATAAAATGTGCCTTTAGCTATTTTCCACGGAGAGGCCTTTACTTTTTTTAAACTCAATGATATGCCAGCTCTGTCAGTGGGTACCCCATTGCTTGATAAAAGGGCTCATTCTGTGTTTCAGTGCAGGATTTCTGTCACTGCTCGGCTGAAGCTTTTATGACTGACCTTCTCACAGGTTTGGCTGTTCTAACCTTACGGGGACGAAAGGTCAGCTGTAGAGGTGAGAGATGCTACACGAGAACAGATGACAGTCTCTTATCCACAGGTGGACATGGCTGTCTAAAGCTCAGCTCAGACGCTAAATTGTGATTAAGCGTGGCTGTTCCTACACGGGCCTTTGGAGTGGAATTATGCCTCTTGGCATCAGGAAGACTTTTTATCCCAATGAGTTCTGTTTAATTAAGCTATGTTTAATTAAGTCATAATGGTTATCACAGAGCAAACCGTCTATGTCCAGGTAAACATAATTAATTGTGGCTAGTGAAGCCAAGAGTTGCCTATCATCATTACAGCTGTGTGACATCAATGCCTTGACAAAGAGGTTCAACATAATGGTGCCGTGTCCTGAGAGGAATTCATCCAATCTGCAGCGGTTTGCTTAAATACATAGATATCTAAAGTAACGCATGCTTGCTTTCCATCCTGCAGCCCTCTCCCTTCTCTTGCCAGACTTTAGCCTAAATGTCCTTTGTTCTAATCTAAACCACCTGCACAGTAATGCCCCTGGGCATATTTCCGCTACTCTTCCTGTAGGTTTCAAAGGAGCAAAAACATTAATGAACTGTTCAATATACTCAGGCTCTCTGGTCCCTAAAGCAATGGCTAATGGCTTGTGATCTCTCCCGAGAGCTCCCTAAAACCTTCTCAAATAAAGCTCTATATCAGATCATCATGGAGCCTCCCTTAGCTGCATTTTGCCTACAGTCAGTCTTTTTATATATATTATAAAGCCAGTCGCACACCTGATGAAGCTTGAATGCAACGCATATTCCCAGTTCATGTCATGTTTCCTTTCATCTCACATGTGTAACCACGTCTTCAAGCTGGCTTTGTCAAGTGCCACAGGGGGGAAACTGAGATTGTGTGCATGAATGCCTCACTGGTGGATCATTATTAATTATCATCAGGTAGAATTATCAGGCTGATGCAACACAGACTTGGGAATTTCACACTCCACCGTCTTTCTTGAGATTTTAGTGCTCTGTGCTAGCGGATAAGGGCAGGCAGATTTCTGACAGAGCGATGCTACATTGCCAAGTCAAGGCCACGCTCCTTCCCACTGTCTGCCGGTCTATGGCCATAAATTCTGTCCTTCTGGTCAAATCACTTCCAGCTCTTCCTGTTTGAACCACACAGACCGTCGTGGTCCTTGATGATTCTATAATCACTTTTTCAGTTTAACGTCCTGTTTTAACTGTGTGATTTGTGATCAAGTGAATAAAAAAAATGCGGCAGCTTGGCTATTTAAATGTGTCTGGTGTGTACAGGACACAGGGTAGACACAGGATGCTCTCTAACCAATCAGTGGTCTGCAGTGTTTTAACTCCAGCTTCTAGTATCAACTCAGCTCCACAGAGGTGGGACCAAAAACCAAAACAGGTACCAGGTACTATCCACAACTTTGTATACCCTGCTGTGGAAAAGGATGAGACTTCACCATGTTACAGAGTAACACTGCACCACTTTAAATATAGTAGGTCAGCTCAAAAGTGTCTCTGCACTCAAAAAAGCTTTGTAATTTTCATGACAGAGACCCTTTTACAGAGTTTCTCCTGATTCTGGCATTCAGTGGATGCAATTCATGTTCACTGTGTGACGCAGTACTATGCAGGTTGTTATCTGTCAGCTACAGTGTACAGACTTTTTCACGTTTCACATTTCGTGCCACAGCACAGTTTCCATAGCATAAATAATTACGCATCGCTTGCAGTGATGTGAAGTTACTTTAAAGTATTGTATTGTACTTGTATAACTCGTGCTGACAACAAACATCTTGAATCTTGAAATGTATTCATTATGATCTTCAGCTCCACTGACAGCCGAAGTTATCAGCACTCAACAACAGTGTTAAGTGTTGCTTTGGAAGAATATCCATAGACATTTGATTGAAATGCTTATTGGAAAACATTTATCTTGCTAACACTAATTTACAACTCTGTCTTGTGTTCATTGATGAGGTAGAGGATTAAACTAATTCAAAATGTTGATAGCCAACATTTTTTGCATACGTGAAATAATAAATGTTTGTATTGCTGATGAGAAAAAGTGATTTCCTTCAAAATACTAGCAGGACAAGAAGCTCACACAGTTACTCTCTCTCTCTCTCTCACACACACACACACACACACACACACACACACACACACACACACACACACACACACACACACACACACACACACACACACACAGAGGGATATACAGTATGTTACTGCCACTAAAGTGGCATGGGATTGTATACAAGCATGTGCATGGCACACAGGCTTATCTCCTGAATAAAGTGTACCGTCTGTTGGGGCTGTGGTGTGGCTTGAATGAGCCAAATAAAGTCAGCACCATTTAGAGGTGTTACTGATGGCACTTGTAATAAATATTGGCCCCTGGTTGTTGAGAAAATCAATTG